>NC_056735.1:1021475174-1021775174 GCF_019279795.1 Protopterus annectens
CCACAGAGGTACCTAACCAAGAGGATTACTGGCCTCAAACAGTTACCCTATGCAGCATGATTGAAAAAACTAAGACTGTTCTGTGTTGCATACTGCTTTCTCAGAAGCGATCCCTGTCTAACATACAGAGCCATGTCCAGCCTAGAATTGTTGAACATACTTCATCTTAGCAAAACCAAATCTACTCGAGCTACATGCTCTAGAGATATAAACCTCAACACAACAACAAATAGAACATGCTGGAGGGATAGATTCCCTTCGCAGAGACTTCCCTTAATATGGAACAGGGTCCCGATCTACATAAGACAGAGCCCCTCACTATCACTCTTCAAGAGGAACCTTGATGAGTGGATGGGTAACAGTTCACACCGGGGATCACACCAACAGCACTACTAGATAGGGGCCAAGGGTACTAGCTGCTAGTACAAGGGTCTAGGGAACTACTAAAGGGGCGGTGAATACAGCACAACGTGGCTGGGCTAATATATGCCTTCGGACAGATAGCCCAGTACCAACCTATGAACCTATGAACCTATAAAATCTCCTCAGTGCAACCTATAAATATAAAAAATGAGTAGTTTTAAGAATCGTAGAAATCATAAATACATACAGACCTAAAACATACCAAATGTGTGATTCTTAAAACTATTCTTTTTTTTATATTTATAGGTTGGATTGAGGAGATTTTGTGTGGGGTATGCATTTATTTTGTTGTGGGATTGCTTTAATGAGCTGGGCACAATGGGTTAAGGAATAGTATTCAACTTTATTTTATTATATTTTATTGAATCATGACCTGGCAACAGGTTTTTCTAACAATCAATTAATTAAATGGATCATGTGATATGTCAGTAAAAAATGCTTGTGAACTTAGATAGCTCTTGTTCTGATGAAGGTCAGATACTTGGACAGGGGTTTGCAACCTTCACTATCAAAAGAGCCATGTTGGCCCCTCTCCCACCAAATAAAGTTCATCTGGAACCACAAAACCTATTCAACCCCTAAAATGAAGATAAAACAACATATGAAGTTTTATATATATAGTTATTATACTATAGATAAAAAAACTATGTTTATAAGAGCAATCTTTAAAATCCATCCCTATTTTTGTTCCTTTGTTGGGATTTATATTGGGATCACTCAGTCGCTCTCAGTGTATGTGTGTGTGTGTGTGTGTGTGTGTGTGTGTGTGTGTGTGTGTGTGTGTGTGTGTGTGTGTGTGTGTGTGTGTGTGTGTGTGTGCAGGTGTGACTTATACCTCTCAAATGCTTGCAAAAAATCTGGACAAAGCCATAAATAATGGGAGGACAAAGGCAGAAAACTAGGTACACTTTTTAAATATTGCTCTTACAAACTTAGAAAGTTGATAAAATAACAGGTTTTGCATTAGCATGAATTTTCTACAGTCTGAAACTCAAATGTCTGTCTATATTTTCTGACTTCAGCCTTCAATGATTTGATAGAAAAAAACACAATTTTATGAGAAACAGACCAAAATATGAGGCGAGAAATAGCTGGGAGAGCAAGAAAAAGTCATGACATGTCTGCCTCTGTAGATGACATCGACATGTTGGCAATATTCCTTAAACCATTGGGAGTCTGGCCTTACATGGTCACCTTCTCTTTGTGTCACAGCTGATAATTGCAGCCTTTAAATCGCAGAGCAGACGTTAACACAATCTTTCAATACATGACACATATGTGAAACAACTTTCTCAGGGCTGAGGTTTGGACTGTTGTAGGAACCAATAATTGTCAGCTGCTGATTATCACTATTGATCCTTACCTCTTCCTCCATTACTGTAACTTTATTGCTACACAGACAAGAGACAGAATTAAACATCTGGGAAAAGTAAATAGTCACAACACTCCATATTTTATTTAAACTATCGTTCTGGTAAATATAAAATCAATGAAGTGAAAGCGGTTATAGTCATTAAATCTGGCATATCTTGAACAATGCACTCCCTTGCTCAGACAAATTTTGTTAAGGCTCCTAGCATGGCATGAATACCCCTCATAGAGCTCTGTGGCCTCTGATTTGCTAAAGTGCTGTTGTAGGCATTTCTAAAAATTCTTTAGTAACCATGAGAGCAAATAATATTATTGTCCTGTTGGCCTAAATACAAAGTATTTCGTCCAATAACTGTCTTCGTGCTACCATCAATTCCAAAACATATGCATGTTTTAATGTGGGACTCCAGACATATCCTTCTAATCTAGATGCTGTAACTACTTAGCTTGTCCAAGTTTAATAAGGGACAGTGAAAATGTAGTGGAATCTCAAGAAAATAAATTCTGAATTTCTGTGCTTTAGCAAATGTCATAATATCAGATATGTAAAACACTATGGATGAGGAATCAGTCCTCTCTAGATCGCTGATCCATTATTATTAAGTCTATAATCTTTCATCCAACTTTGGATTAAAATGGCATGTCTTCTGTCCTTCAGTACACATCCCCTTAAACAAGACAGGGTGGCATTATATTTATTTATTCTAGATGCCATGCTTCAAAACCCCTTATTTAAAGAGACACTAATAAAACAATTCTGCTGTCCCAAGCATTCTAAAATGTCTTCCCAAAGGGGTTGTGATATAAAGTAAAGCATCATCCAAATCACATAACCTAGAGAGCTGGAAAGGGATACAGGCAAAACAAAACCCAAATATCTGGGCATGACACTACCTCCACTGGTCACTGCCTTTGCTTTTTGTGGATGTGTAATAGTAGTCAAAACAATATCTCCTATAAAAAGAATATTGCTCTTTACAAGAAGCTAAAATGAGAATGGAGTGTTCTGTTGGCATCTATACTGGCCTCAGTTTCATTGCCTGCATTATTAACCTTGCTTGGAGCAACCATATTTATGGCATCATTTATAGCTCTCAACTCATTGCTCAAGAGTCAGGAAGATACCAAAAGCAATAGGAGACAAACCTTTAAAATCAGTATCAATTTTTCATAATACCTTCACAAAAACTCTCACATATTTTTGAAAAGTAACAAGTATAAAACATTATTGCTGGCATTATTGAATGGTTGTATTTGTAATCCTCAATGAGTTGTTACAAAATTAAACATTTTGAATTGGTCATTGCAAAAATATGACGCAAAATCAGAGATTTCCTACAACATTATTTATAGATTTTTTGCCTATGATATCCTGCTGTTGTTGCAAATTTATGTGTCATAGAGAATGCTAATGCTATTCAGATCTACTTGGGTGGTTTTATCAACATGCTTTTAATGAATCTACATACATCATACCAACTAATCAATGAGGTACATTTGTTGCAATTATCTCTTCATAGTTAATAACCATATGGCATATTTCACATTGGTGAACTCTTTGTCAGTAAATCTTCTTGGTGGAAAACATCCCAGTTTTTCATGTTGAATAACAACTGAAAGCATAAACAAAAGCATTACTACAATGAACAAAATTGCTCTAGAGAAACAATAACAAATCACAATAGTCAGTTTATATAGAAAAAAATATGGCTGTGAAAAAAACACCTAGGGAAACAGGAAAAAAATGAAAACAGAAAATGTTTTCTGATATTCTTGAAAGCTACTTTAGATTTAGAACAATAACATATAAATACTTAAAAAGAGCATAGCAAATATGAACATGCCGGTCAGTTACCCAAAGTAAAATCTTGTAACAAATGTGGGAGTGGTACAAAACAGGGTGCTGTGCCTAAATCTTAGGAGGCAATCAGCAGAAACCAGCCTTGTCTATAAAATTAGGAAAATCTTTTTTCTTGTAGTTCAAGCAAAGGATGAAGGTCATGCACTGTTAACAGGCTACTGATTGTTTTCCAGAATTTGATTCCCTTCACATCCATTTACCTAATTTGTGACATTGAGTAAGATATTTAACCAATAAAAAAAAAAAAAAACACAGCAATGAACTCCAAGTAGCTTTAATAGTTAAAAACAAAAAATACACAGCAAATCATCCAGTAAGCACTTTTATCTATGATTAGAGTTCACGACTATAAACAGGCAAAAATGGCTAAAGGAAAAATCCTAGTAGTAGCAAAACAATAACGATCTGAGGAAGAACAGATCTGAGGAAGTTTTAACATTTGTGGAACAAAAAGAGCTTAATAAAAGATTTGTTATTGTTTTATTTATAGTCGTTAGTTTGTTTACATTTAGTTTCTGTGATTAGAATTCATCACACTGAATAAATAAAAGGAAAGCATAGCATTCTATACTGTCTTCAATTAAACCACTTTAGTACCATTTTATACCTGCAACTCTGGCTGAGATCTGTGAAGTAATTAATAGTTTTATGGAGTATGTTAGGAAATTAAATGTTAAATTTGTATTTAAACAAGGGAAAAGAGAATATTATAAGTTGATGAAGCCAATGTTTTACAATCCCCCTTTATGGCTGGAGCTGGAAGCTTTTTTGAATATAACATAGCTGCAATTGAGAGAATTGTTGCAAGCAAACCTAAAAACAAATCTTTCAATTTAACAAAAAGAATATTTAGCACTAAAAAAGTTAAAAAATGATGAAAGTATTTTAATTACTAAAGCTGATAAAGGCAATTCTTTAATTGTTATAGACAAAGATTTTTATATCAGTAAGATGAATTGTGTGCTGCAGGATGTCAAATATTATAAAAAAGTCAGTTTGAATCTAATTAAGAGATCGTATAGCATTACTGATATGTTGATAGAAGAATGGTTATGAATGGGATCATTTGTGGCAAAGAAGCTTTTTCACTAAGGAGAATCCCAAAATTAGTAAAATTTTTGGCTTAACAAAGGTTCATAAGTCGGCAAATGACTCTCCTCTGAGACCTGTTGTGAAAAGTAGAGGGAAGCTATGGTTGTTTTTTTTTATATGAGAAACTACAAAAAGCTGTTGAGAGAATTGTGTCATTTATTCATGATACATTTGCCTTCAGAAAGACTATTAAAGGGATTACTGTGTGTAACTCTGATTATCTGGTGACTATGGGCATACAATCATTGTATGCTATGATACTTAATCGCATTGCAACTGAACTTGATAGAGGGGAATTGTTATGCTTAAAACTTTTTACAAATGATATGGTTATACTTATTATGGAACTGTTTGATGTTATCCTGTCATAATTTTTTTTGAATTCAGTGGTTCTTTATTCCAACAGACTGACAGACCTCGATGCATTGCCAGAGATGGCCTGCATCTGTCATGCTGGGTCTCTGAATACTGGCTATGGCTCTTGCCACCCCTATAGTGCTATTTTTAGGCAATTTTCCAAAGACCAAATTACCACCACAACAGCTATAAATAAATGCAATCTGAGTGTCATGCTGCTCAACACTAGAAGTCTAAATCTCAAGATACACCTGCTTGAAGCACTCCTCAAAATGGAGACAATCAACATTTGTGCTGTAACAGAGACTTGTTTTAAAGCAGCAGAAATCAACCCTGCACTACTAGGCTATTACTCATTCCACACCTTTCGGCCCTAGAACATGGACCGAAGCTCCAAAGGCAGTGGTGTCTCCATATTCATAAAGGATATGCACACCTACAGACTAGTAGCCCCGCATAATGCATCTGAGATAATTCAGGTACAACTAACATTGGGTAAGACAGCAATTCAGGTCATAGGCTGTTATAGGTCCCCAACCATATCCCAAGACTCTCACTCCACATTCCTAAGCACCCTGCAAACTATTAGTGTCCAACCCAACACTCATACTAGGTGACTTCAACTAGACCTCCATCAACTGGGAAAACTACTCATGCACCAATACATTGGCCCAACGCTGCTGGAATTCATCATTTCCAATGCCCTGGACCAGCTAATTCTTACCCCCACTAGGGGAAGCAACATCCTTGACCTGGTTATTAAAAACATGGGCAACCATTGCTCTACACCAATAGTCAATTCCTCCCTGGTTAGATCAGACCACAAACTAATCACCGTGGAAATACACATCTCACTCACACTCCCTGCAAAGGTAACCACCATGAAAAGCTTCTCCAAAGCTGAATTTGGGCTCCTAAAAACAGAGGTGGCTAACTTCACAGCACTCATGTCAATAGCAAATAGATGCATGACTGCTGAATCATATACCAATGCACTGTACGAACACATACATAAATGCATGGAACTAGCTATACCCAACAGAACCAAGATGCTCTCCTCCAAAAAAAGGAAGCCAATCTGGTGGTTCCCTGCCATTAATAAACTCTAGAACAGAAGGAAGAAACTGTTGCAGAAAAAGGAGAAGCTCCAAGACTGGAAAAACTCCCTAAATAGCCTAAACAAAAGTTGAGATCCCTCATCAAGAAAATCCACAAAACCCTCACTCCAGATTAGTAGCAGAATTTATTCAAGTATAAAAACGTAAGCACTTTCGTCCCTGTTTATAATTAATACAAGAACTTCATCAGACAATGTTACACAAGTCCCACAATCATTAAATGCTTTGAAAAGGTATGACATAATTTCCTCAAACATATATTAAAGAAGTATAGTATCGAAAAGCAACATTCTGTTCAAAATATATATCAAAATATCATCAATAGCATTTATATGCAACATCTAAACAATCTTTAAAATGAATCTTTAAAACAAATCACCCTCCCACCCGCAGAACACTAATAGTGTAGTAATCACAGAAGGACGTGACATAAAGTCAAACAATGTGTAAGCAAAACAAGCCAATACTAGCTATTACATTTGGTAACAGACTTTTATCTTTTCAAAGCCTTCAGTTTTAAGAGGCTAGTTTTAGATATACTCACATTTAAACCTGGCCAATGGGTTGAATCCAAAAGGATCTGCCAGCTTAGTTCAGCTTTTTCCAATAAAAATGTCCATGCACCCCCTCTAACTGAGGGGCATATTGTTTCCAAGATAATAAACTTGAATTGTTCAGTATGTTGTGAAATGTGCTTGGCCAAAGCATTAAATTCACAATGGTCCCTAATGTTCCTAAGATGTTTGCTAATTCTATTTTTAAGTTTACGCTTGGTTTTTCAAACATAAAAACACAGGCAAAGTTCACATAGGGCACAGCAGACTACTCTTTCTGTTCTACAACAATATCTATCTTTAATGTTCAATCTTATTCCATTAATAGTTAACTCAGTCACTTCTAAAATGTGGGGGCAAAATTTACAAGACCCACACTTATACATGTATCCTGCATGCTGTATCTCGCTCTGCTGTTCAAGGAGAGTTTTGATATTATGTTCTTTCATAAAGACACAAATTGTTTTTTCCCCAAGGGTCTCTCTTAGACACCTTTCACTTGTTAATAATTTCCAGTTTTTCTCCAAAATCTCCTTAATATGTGGTGTATCCGTAGACAAGGTGGTCAAAAAGCAAGATGTAAAATGTTTGGCCATGTTTTCCCTGTGCACCCCTTTAAGGGTGGAGGAAAAAGGGTGAAGATCGTTGTTATAGGAAAATGCTATATCCAGGGATCGTGTCTACTTTAATTAAACGAAAGCGGAATCCGTTGAATACGAATCAGTCAACACATAAACAGCGAAACGTGGAAACATCGAACGCACTAAATAGCGAAATCGGAAATGTCGAATTGTCATAGTTGGCCAGTCTGTGGTATAGCTCCATAAGGTAAGTGTGCGATAGTTATGGACCTTAGGGTTAGGGTGCGGGTTAGGTTAAGTGCATAGATAGGTAATGTATGTAAGGTTTAGTGTAGGGTTTTGTTAAGTGTATGTGTGTGGAATATTTACTTTGTGTGGGTATAGTTCTGTAGGGTAAGTGTGCGGTAGTTACGGACCTTAGGGTTAGGGAGGGGTTAAGGGTAGTGCATAGATAGTTGTGTATGTGGGGTTTGGTATAGGGTTACAAGTGGGGTTCTGGTGCTTTAATTTAGGGTTAGTAGTAGGGTTTTGGTTAGTGCATGTATGTGTTTTTTTTTGTTGTGTTTGCATAGGTAGTATGTTATGGGCGGTGGGGTTGACTGAATATTGCAGTTTCGATGTTTAAATTTTGTGGTTTTGCATGTTCGACATTATAGCGTTTTGCTGTTTATGTATCAATGGATTCATATTCAATGGATTCCGCTTTCGTTTAATTAAAATAAACCCCCAGGGATCTACTGCCATTAGTATTCAAGTCAAGATTCTCTTCTAGACTAAACAATGTGTTTAAGAGGGACAAAAAGTGTCCTATTTGTCTTTTGGCAATAACCTCATTCATAATATTTTCTACTAGATGACACAGGTAGCCTCTTTTTAGAAACATCTCCCTCAATTTATGGCACTCTTTCTTTCATTTAGTGTGACCATATGGGCTGCTCTAACAAATTGTCCTTTTAAGCCCCCCCCCTGCTGTTTTTGTGTAAAAGGGTGGCAGCTAGTAAAGTGTAAAACGTTGTTGGAATAGGTTTCTTTTCAATATACTTCAGATACAAATCTGTGATTCTGAACATCTTTCTTGAGTAAAATGTCCAAGTAAACAATGTCAGTCTCACTCACAGTATGTGTACATTTCAAAAAAGAGGTTGAGTTGTTTATGTATTCTAAGAATAAATTAATGTGTTCTCTTGATCCATTCTAAAGAATAAAAATGTCGACAAATGTAGCCACTATAGGACAGGAAGTTAAGGTGCTTGACATTAAAATCACACAGGATCCCTTATTTTCCTCTAACAACTTTGAGTACACTTGTATCTTTCACTCTATTGAAGAGCAAATGGACCAAATAAAAAACAAGAAATTGAATAAAATAGTAAGGGATAAAAATGACTATAACAATAACTGTGCATACCCTCCCCCACTCTCAAGAGTGGACTTACAATAATTGACCAACGCATGCAAATGAGTCAGACAATTATTTGGACAACCAGGATCCTATTAATAATAATTTGGATTAATCTTTTTTAGGGGAAGAAGAATTCCCTGCTCTGAGATACTTGGAGTGAATCAGAAATCAACAAAGAGAATGAAAAATTATGGGAGACAGCAGGCATACAATTACCAGCAAGGGTCAAACATGGCCAACTGAGGACAAAACAGGGGTTCCTGGCGGAGGAAACATGGGAGGTGTTAAGGCCTGAAGTGACAAACAATGATGGAACTGATAACACGACTACTGTGACTATTAAAAATTTTTTACTATCGTCAGTTTCCATCCATTTCAAAAATGATGGTGATTTTAAAGTGTACAACTTTACTAACACTGATTTAAATGTTCACTTGTGTAATTTACTTCCAAAAGATTTTACTTTCACACCAAATAGACCAGTTAACCTGGCACATACACTTATGGATTTAAAACAATACACAAGAAAACTTAATTTGAACTTATTATTTCAGGGAGATGAAAATATTATTCATCCCTTTAAGATTTCAAATATCTACAACACCCCTATCCACCCCATTTTAGATATGTTTGAGAGGGTTTGTGAGATAGATATTAGAACACACTGCGAAACTATTAAAAAAAAAAAAATTAAAAACAATTTATGTAAAGAAGAAGTAATGGAACTTAAATACCTCTCTTCTAATACCAACTTGAGGGTCATGAAACCGGACAAAGGGGGTGGTGTGGTCCTTATGTGGAAAGATGATTATGTGAAGAAAATGGAAAAAATTTTGAGAACTACAACACATGCCCAGTGCTCATTAAATGAACTAAATGGTGCATACAGGAGAATTAGGGGTTATTTGCAAGATTTCTTTATAGATGGTCTTATTACCCTTGATGAACATCAGTTTTTATCTACAGACTTTCCAATTATTCCTACTATTTTTGAAATACCAAAAATACATACTGACATACACCAACCCCCGTTCTGCCTGATTGTTGATGGCAGAGGTTCCATTACTCATCCATTGGCTAAATACTTAGATTTAGAAGTTAAAAAACTGTTAAAAACTGAGCCTTTTTTGTGCATTGATTCATGGGATTTTTTGAAGAAGATCAATTTAGTTATCTTTGGCAGTGTCTGCACATTCATAACAGTGGATGTGAAGGATCTTTACACTGTTATCCCACACGAACTTGGGATATAATGGTTTTGTGACTATTTGATATATAAAGGGGTACTGCAGGATAGCATAAATATGCTAGATCAATTGTTAGATATGGTCCTAAAAAACAATTTTATATTATTTGAAAATAAATATTATGTTCAAAAGGAGGGTGTAGCAATGGGTGCAACATGCAGTGGCATGTAAACCAATACTGTTATGTTAGAACAAGAAAGAAGATTTTTAAATGGATCATCCTTCTTCCCATTTTGTCACATGTACACCCGGTTTTTGGATGACATTTTTATTCTTTGGAATGGACCAAGAGAACAAATTCATTTATTCTTAGAATACATAAACAACTCAACCTCTTTTTTTGAAATTTACTCATACTGTGAGTGAGACTGAAATTGCTTTCTTGGACATATTACTCAAGAAAGATGTTCAGAATCACAGATTTGTATCTGAAATATATCGAAAAGAAACTTATTCCAACAACTTTTTACACTTTACTAGCTGCCATCCTTTTACACAAAATGGGGGGTCTTAAAAGGACAATTTGTTAGAGCAGCCCATATGGTCACACCAAACGAGTGTTTCTTGAAAGAGTGCCATAAATTGAATGACATGTTTCGAAAAAGAGGCTACCTGTGTCATCTAGTAGAAATTATTATCACTTTCACTGTACGCTTGCACACTACTGCCCCCCCCATTTCTCTCTTCCTATAGTACTCCTAGGTCAATTACTTAAAACTACTTTCTCTTGGAAAAAGTTTACATATGTACCTGCAGCCCATACTTCTTTTATTTTTCCCTGTAGAAGTGGTGGGCCTTTTCACCACTCTGTACTAGATTAGTAGCATAACATTTGTAGTTATTAGGAAAATACTGCACCACACTGACATGGAATTAACTTAGCTTGGATTTCCTATCTTCTTTTTAGCAGCTGGATTAGTCCAGCTTTTCTGACTCATAACCTTGCATTACTTTGTGTCTACTCCCCCTCCCCCACCTTGAACCTGCACACCTCCCATCCCACTCCTTCTTAATTACAGAGGTATCAAAAAGCCTGATGTAGAAAGCCACCATCTTTTCTGCCTTGCTTCATAGGAATTCCCAGCAGTGTGCTCGCATGTAAGTAGCCCACTGCCCTCTAGGTGGCTCCATACTATAAGCTTAAGGGTCTCTAAATCCCTTTACCTACTCTTCATCGAATCCCCCTAACACAATTCTTAGTCATCTCTTTATTACTGTTCTCTCACACTGTGGTCCCAGTATAACCATACACATATTTCCTTATATCACTCTGCTATAATCCCACTTCTATCTTTTTTTAAGTCTCTTACCTTCTTGTATATCTCACCACACTTACCTTCAGACTTCAGCACTCCACTGATTGATTGTTCTCTTTGATCTTCTTCTTCTTTTGGCTCTACCTGCTCCATTTGCCCTGCAGGTTCACTCCACTCCCCTACCCTGCCACCAATTCTCACCCGCCCCCAGTTGTCCTACACTTATTATCACATTGCCACTCCCCCTCATCTGACACCACTCCCACTCATCAGAATCAATCAGCATTAACCAATCATTCACAGGACCCAGACCTATTACTCAAACTCTCTCCAGTCTCTCACTATATGCTAATTATAAACACCCCAACTCTATTTTAAATAAGCATTACTCAAATACTCCTACAATGCCTCCACATACTTTTAACAAATCTTCAAAATCTAATCCTATTTACTGCCTAATACCCCACTTATAATTCTCTATCTTCTCACAGCCTATGAATACCAACATCTCCCTGGCACCCACTACCCTAGTACTAAAACCAGTACTACTAATCTGCCACATAATTCTAACCAACCACTACCCCATCTCTCATCAAACTCTTCTAATGCAAAAACTCAACATCCCATCTGTGCTTCATATATTAATCCTAGAACTAAATACTACCACAAACTCTTATTAAAACTACAGAGACTTACTATTATATTACTACCTAACCTCATAGTGGATGGTGACATCCACCCTAACCCATGCCCAAGCCCACCTGTTACTATCAGCCCCACAAACAACACCCATACTAGCCTACAAAACTCAAATAATGTCCCCAACTCACTCCTAGTGTGACACTTAAACATTAAAAGTATAAACAAGAACATTCACTATTTACATGCCCTCCTGGATGTCCACTTCCCTGATATACTATGCCTTACCAAGACCTGGCTCAAGCCTACTACTATTGATAATGAGATTATACCCTCAGGATACAATATATTAAGACTTGATTGCATCTCTAAGAAAGGGGGGGGGTAGCCATCTTGTATAAATCCACTCTGGAAGTATCCAAAACTAGTACCCCATATGCCTTGTTTACTAACAATGCAGAAATACTCATCACAAAGGTCCAACTCAACAAACACAAATCTATAAACATTGCATGTATCTATATTCCCCGAGGTGACAACACAAATACCTTGGAGTGTATCCTCCAATGACTCTCTACTAAATGCCCCCAGGAAACTATTATTCTTGGAGATATTAATATCAACTGGAATACTTGCTCTTCAGACTTCCCCTCCACCCATATAAATTTGCATGGCTTCTCCCAGATGATGTCTTCCCCAACCAGAATCAATAACCCTAACAAAAAGGAAAGAATCCCAGACTGGATATTAATAAACAACCTACCCCAGATATATAAAACAGGCACCCTACCTGAGGAGTTTAGTGATCACTTCCTGACCTATGCAATCAGAAAAAGAAATGACATCCCTCAACAATCTTCCTTTAAAACTATTAGAAGTTGTAAGAACTTTATTCAGACTAAATTTCAAAATGAACTTAACACATGTGACTGGTCCAACCTATGGCTACTTCCAGTAGATGAAGTGGTCTCATATTTTAACTCTACATTTCTTGCTATCCTGGATAACCATGCCCCCCCCCCCCCATGCACTATCAGAACCAATAACAAAGTAGTACCATGGCTGTCCAATGATACAAGACAAAAAAATATTAGCAGAAACAAAGTGTGGATCTCCTGGAGAACCACTAAATCCCCAAAAGACCACCTTATATATAAACAGCTGAGAAATTATACAAATAAGTCTATTATGCTAGACAAAAAGAATCACTACTGTAATCTGCAACAAAAGCACCAAAATCAACCACAAAAATTCTGGTCAGGCATAAACAAACTTCTCCACTCAGGCCAATCAACTGCCCATACCCCCTTAAATACTCTCCAAGAACCTCCTAAAAGTGTTGATAACACCTTTAACACTTTCTTTACAGAAACCGTATAATCCCTAGCCAGTAAGCTATCTAAGTATACCCCAAGTACCACCAACCCCACACCTGAAAATAAGATCCCCTTTAAGATTGATCCAGTACCAACATCTTTTATTAAGTCCCTACTTAAAATAACTGAAACCCACCACCCTTTCAGCAGACCTACTACCTGCAGAATATCTCCAAAAAGCTGCTAATGAAATAACATACCCCATATCAACTTTAATCAATAGAACTATCCATGACGCCTATATCCCCCACATCGGGAAAAACTCCCACATTGTTCCTCTTCATAAAGGGGGAGATTCCATTGAACTTTCAAATTATAGGCATATAGCCATTCTGTCACCCTTGGCTAAAATAATGGAAAAATATACCCACAAGCAATTTCTTGCCTATCTGAATCAAAACACTCTCCTAGCCCACTCCCAGCGCTGATTTAGACCTTGCCATAGTACAACCTCAGCCCTTCTCTCCTCCCATACAATAAATCAAAACCGTAATGACAACAAGCTCTCCTCAGCCATCTTTCTTGACCTATCCAAGGCATTTGAGATGGTAAATCACCAGCTACTCTTAAATACATTAAAATCACTCTCCATAGATAACCTAGCAATTACCTGGTTTCATTCTTACCTAAGTGACAGGCAACAAGCTGTACTTTGGAAGAATAACCTATCGACTCTTTTAACAGTCACCCTTGAAGCCCCACAGGGATCTATATTAGGTCCCCTCCTATTCTCCATATTCATTAATGACCTGTAAAAAGTCATCCCTGATACAACCTGTAATCAGTATTTAGATGACTCAACCCTAATCTGCTCTGCCACCTCCCCCACAGATTTACAATCCTTGTCCCAAATCACTTTCATCAAAGTAGAGAACTTGCTCACTGGTCGCCAACTACTATTAAACCCAAATAAAACCAAACTATTACTCTTCTCCCCCACTTGCAAGGTCCCCTCACCACCTCTCACCATAATATCTAACAATGGTACCATAATTTCCCCAGAACCTAGTACTAAACTACTGGGTGTGATCATCGGCAACAACCTCAAGTTTGATGCTGACATAGACCATTGTGAATTTAATGATTTGGCCAAGCACGTTTCCCAACATGCTGAGCATAAATTCAAGTTTATTATCTTGGAAACAATATGCCCCTCAGTTAGAGGGGGAGCATGGCTATTTTTATTGGAAAAAGCTGAACTAAGCTGGCAGATCCGTTTGGATTCAACTCCTTGGCCAAGTTTAAATGAGAGTATATATGTAACTAGCCTCTTAAAACTGAAGGCTTTGAAAAGATAAAAGAATGTTACCAAATTTAATAGTTAGTATAGACTTGTTTTGCTTATACGTTGTTTGACTTTATGTCACGTCCTTGTGTGATTGCTACACTATTAGTGTTCTGCGGGTGGGAGGGTGATTTGTTTTAAAGATTCATTTTAAAGATGGTTTACATGTTTCAATAAATGTGCATATGAATGCTGTTGATGATATTTTGATATATATTTTAAGCAGAATGTTGCTTTTAGATACTATACTTCTTTAATATATGTTTGAGGAAGTGATGTCATACGTTTTCAAAGCATTTAATGGTTGTGGGACTTGTGTAACATTGGCTGATGAAGTTCCTGTACTAATTACAAAGAGGGACGGAAGTGCTTATGTTTTTATACTTGAGGAAATTTTGCTGCTAATCCAGAGTGAGCATTTTGTGGATTTTCTTGGTTTTTGACTTTGCACCTTGTTTCTAGATCCCTCATCAAACCTCTAAATTCAGCTATGAAGGCAGAATTGCGGCAGACACTAAAAACAACCACAAAGCCTTTATAATTATATCAAGAATCTCCATGGCTATACTCAGGTTTGCTCTGAGTTACTGCATAATGGTATCTTCTATACTGAGCCAACAAATATTGCCAACATACTGGCCAACAGATTCAGTGCCAACTTTACCCCTCTCTCCCCCCATAAAAGACCAATCACAAAACCGGAGGAATGCCAGGCACCCAGCATTACTTCAGCACAGGTTAAAGCTGCATTGTCCAAGGCCAAGAATACAGCTTTCACGGGAATGTGACAATATCCCTGTATGTGTTCTACATGAGCTACAAAGTGAACTGGCACCACATCTGTGTGCTCTGTTCAATCACAACCTCACTTCAGGCTTTGCCCCTACCAAATGGCACACTGCTATAGTCATCCCTCTACATAAAGGGGAAGCGACTACAGCCCCAAGGAATTAATGCCCCATTAGCCTGATGAATCTGATTTGTAAGGCTATGGAGCGCATCATCATGGACCTAATTAACAAGGATATAAGGAATCTCCAAACTCTAGATCCCACACAGTTTGGTTTTGTGAAAGGTAGAGCATGCCTGCTCAACCTGGTTGACTTCTGTGAGTCAGTCACCAGAGCTGTGGACGAGGGCAAGGTAATTCATACAGCCTACCTCGATCTAGCCAAGGCCTTTGATATCATTCCCAACTCAGGAGTTATTAAAAACTCAACAAACTATTCATCAACCCCTATATCACTTGGTGGGTTGCAAACTGGCTCACAGATAGAACCCACAATGTGAAATTAGTGGACTCCAAGGTCTGACTGCCAACCTGTCATGAGAGGAGTCCCACAGGGATTGGTCCGGGGTCCTCTCCTGTTTGGCTTCTATTTCTCAGAAGTCCAGGCCAACACAGAGGGACTCTTGTTGTCCATGTTTGCAGATGACTGCAAGCTGGGAGCTGTTATTAACTCCCCAAGTGATGTAGACATCCTAAACAAAGGTTTCACTGAGACCAGTGACTGGTGTTAAAACCATGGCCTTAAGCTTAAGGTAAAAAAATGCGTCATCATCCCCTTTAGGAAAAACTCAGTTCCCACTAATTACCACATCAATGGGAGGCCACTGAACACTGAAGGCGTTATAAGAGATCTAGGGACAGAGATTGACAGCACCTCTCCGACCACCACCTTGCCACTGTGGTCAGAAAGCTCTTCTACGTGGCACATTTCATTACCAAGGGTTTTGCATCCAGGAGAAAAGAGGTCATCATCTCTCTCTACTCTTCCCTCAATAGGCCAATCATCGAGTATAATGCCCCATTTGGCATGTACCTCACTAAACACATACAACAGCTAGCAAGGCCACAAAATTACCTCATGAAGAGGATCCTAGGCCTTAAACACATGTCCTACATGGACAGACTCAAACAACTCTAGCTATTATCTGTCTCATATTGTCTACTAAGAGGTGATCTCTGCTTGACTTACAAAGCCATGTCTGACCCAGCTCTGTTAGAAATGCTACATATAAAGAAATACAAATCCCTCTGCACCACATGCTCCAGAGACCTCAACCTCATTACCACAATCAACAGAACATGTTGGAGGGACAGGTTCATAACCCAGAGACTGCCCATGCTCTGGAATAGACTTCCCATACCTGTCAATCAGAGTACCTCACTGACCCTCTTCAATAGAAATCTTGATGAGTGGATGAGAAATCGGAAGTTCACCCCGGTGATCACTTCAGTGGCTCTACTTGATAGAGTCACTGGGAACTAACGTTGGGATCACTGCAGTGGCTCTACTTGATAGAACATTGGGCAGTAAGATGCCAGGGCACTTCTTATGTGCTAAGCTCATAAAGGCTCCAGGGCCATTAGCCTAGTACACAGCTATAAACCTATGAATCTATGAATTGTTTTACTAAACTGGTTTAATTGAAGACAGTATGTAATTCTTTGTTTTGTTTTTACTCATTAAGTCTGAAGAAGTCTAACCATAGACAAAAGCACTTACTTAATGATTTACTACATATTTGATTGTTTTAAACTATTAAAGTTACTCAAAGTTCATTGCTGTGGCTATTTTTTTCTTGTTTTTTATATTTACAACCATACTAGTCCATTTTGTGTGTTGATTAACATATTTAAACAGTCAGGGCTTGGGGTCATTTAGGGAATTTGGACTAGGCTCCTCAATGGTTTCTTGTAAGGTCTGGCTAGTAGCTACATATAAACCTATGAACTAATGTTATCCCTAGTGCTGATATTGCAATTTGTCATGTCAAACTACTGCTGCTTCTTAGCAACCAAAGCAAGCTTCCTAGTGACTTTGTGGCCTCCTTGCAAATTCTCTTGTATTCAGTAATGTAGTAATCTCCTATTAGCCTTAAAGCATTTAATAGAGTTTGCCTTGTAATAACTGATACCTATTGGTAAAGTGTTAACATTGAAATGTTACAGAATATAGTTTGAGTGAGTTGCTGCAGTTCTCACAACTATCTGATGGGATTTCAAATGGTCTAGTAGTCAAAATAACTATTCCAGGTAGAAGTAAACATGGCAAACTATCAAAAAATAAGATATACTCCTGATTTCTGCAACTTTCATGTGCAGATAAAATAAACAAAATTTATTAAATAGTAGATATCTGCAGAACAGTTTGGAGGGTCAGATATATCTTGCAGAGGATATCTCTGATCTGCATCAGACTCCTCATCTACTGGAAACAAAGTTCATACCTGTACATATGCAAGTGGAACTTAGATCTATGTATGGGAAAAAGAGAATTTACCCCACGACTGCCCCCTGTACTACTATTGTACACAGGCAGCTCATAAATTCTTTATCCCTTGCATGGGTGCCCTCAAATTATCTACAGTATGATCCCAGTTATTCTTAATAGAGGTCATTTTTAATTATCAACTATGGGATGGGTAAGGCCACTCTATAACCAAATAGGAGAGGATATTTCAGGAACAAAAAGGGAAAATGGCTTGGCCTAAAACAGCCTGGAATTGCAGCTAGCCTAGTGCTTACCTATGTATCTAAGCAGATGTACTTTAGGCAAAATAGACTGCATTTGCTGCCTATAACTAGAATAAATGAATAACAACAATACTAACAACAACTATTTTTCACCGGATTTCAGTGTTCACAATGGGCATGATGCAAGAACACATCACTGTGTCTTCCCATCATGCAGCTGAGTCTCTGTGGATGATCTCCTACTCAAGATCACTCACTGGGACACTGAATCCAGTCATTCCAATGGGTTTTACACAACTTCCAGTAAAAAAAGCTCAATTAAAAATAGAGGAATCTTAAATGCTTAAGATAATAGCAAAACATTCTCAGTTGTCTCCTCCATTTCTCATACTAGTTACTTCTGCCTCTTGAACACCAGTCAATACCCTTATAAATTGTTGCATACATAAACACTGTATTCTTTATCTAATTCTTCCATTCTTCTATATATATATATATGTATATCAAAGGTAAGGGCAAAGGAAACCCACACAATGGAATGATAATCTGTGTAGCTCTCTAGATATTATTGTACCTTATTTAAACCACGAGTAGTGCAAGGCTGGTTATGTATTCTGTACTTCATCAGATAAAGTATAACTTTAGGCAATGGTAGAACTAGAGAATGTCATCCAAATGCTGGCAAACCCAAAAGAGAAGGGGTTTGAATTTCTAAGTTTTACCTGAGTGTTTATCAATTTGCCTTAATATTAAATGTAGCATCTACTCTATCTTTGTTTTAATGAACAGATTTATACCAGAAGACAATAGCTTTTAAACCAAATTAGAGAAAAAACATTTAGTTTAGGGAATGTGTTATAGAACTCCCCTTCTATTAACCATCTTTGGTGTTTAAATAAAAAAGTAGAGGCTGTAATTAGTTCTTCAGCACTTTATTTCTGGATAACTGCACCCTTGATATTATTTGGTTGTTAGTGAAAGAAAAGTTGACAGGCTTTGCATATTTCTTGCTTTTTGGATTAGTGCTGCTGTCAAAACAAATGGAAAAGCTGATGTCCTTGGGATGCAAGTCAGGAAACAAGAGTTCAGACTGAACTATTCAGCAGTGAGCAGACTTAGATAGGCTGAATCTGATTACAGGTCTAAACATTTCCTAGTCATTTACTTGCTACACTTTCATGTTAGGATAATTATTAAAATAGGCAGTTTGTTCATACATGATATTTGACAAACTCTGATGGACAGGTACTAGATAGCTATTATTTTTAATTATTTTCTTATTTTTTTCTTTTGAGAAGTCTATTTATTTCTAGTTTTGTTTACTACATGTTTATAGCCTTGTTCTTATGCTGCAGAAGTTAACATTGAACACTAAACTGCAAAAATGTAGATTATTCAAATGTTTTCTTCATTCTAGTTTATTAGTTGCAGTAAAAGAATACTTCAGATAAAAAAACAGACTGAATATATTTAAGACTTTTGCCATAAGATAAGTTTCTTAATTATACTGCTGTGACTCATGATAATGAACAATAAGCATACTGTTTATATATTTGTAAGTTGTGGACCTGTTTTGTTATTTATTTAACGAGCTGTTAACATAAGTAGTATTTTGACCTATAACTTCTGATGTCGTTTAACTTATTTCATGAGTATAACTGCTACTGCATTTCGCATGGAAACTATGATGATTTTTTTAACCTGAATGCACACAAAAATGTGTAGCTTTATTATGGAATATAGTTATATTATTTAATGGCATAACATACTCTGAATCTGTGTAAATGTATTTTGCTTACTCTGTAACTTTGATAATACTTAACATTTTGACCTCTGCTATACAATACAGGTGTCATTTCCATTTTATGTAGTTAACTTCTTGCATATTGCACACACATGCTCAGGTGCATATAGGTTGAAAAATCAAGATAAGACAAGAAATTCTGTTGTTAAGACTTCATTTTCTAATCCAATTCATTTGTATGTGTCAATCAAGTATTATACGTTTGCATTCCTATTTCAGACTGCCAAGAGGCATGAACATAAAATCAGTCTAAGCTACTGGGTGAAGACATTTGCTTGCAGCTAAGCCAAGTTCAGTTGACTAGGGAGGATATGAGTTGCTGAGAGTGGAAAATAGTTTCTTTTTAAAGACCTTTAATCATTTTGCAGCCATAGGCCTTTTACAACATTTTCTTCTGAGACTGGATATTGCCCTACTATATAAGGAGCATTTCCTTTGATGTGATAGCAGTAGGAAGGATTTGAACTGCTGTGTGTTGTTATAGGGTTGTGTCTAAAAGAACTTTACAACCATACAGGATCAATGTGCATGACATAGGTACCAGTGACATTAATACCAGTTTATATGCACCGATGGGCTCCTGGCCTCATCAATTTTTAGAGTAACTCTATTGAATGTATTTTCTTTTTCTATTTTATTGGCTTTGAATTATTCCATTACTTATTTGAAAACTTGACCATATGTGTTTATTTTATAAGAAGTCAGACATGAAACCTGTAATGGACTGTACATAACTACTTTAACAATAATATAACTAAAACTACTACTTTGACTGTGTTGGCTCCTACTGAGATTTATTCAAACAAGCTGGTTGTCTGCCTGTATTACAGGCATTGTAACAGAATGTTTAACTTAGGTTTTCTCTGGTTTTGCTATAAATAGTAACTAAAAGAAGCTGTGCTTATGACCTATGATAACAATGGTGGGATAGAGCAGAGAATGCTGAGGTCTGGCTTCCACTTACTTATACCTACCCACATGCAAAGTTGGTACTTGACGTATACATCTTAACACAAGAAAGCAGGACAAAACTAAAAATAATGGGAGGATAAAGGCTCAAAACAGGAACACGGTTTAAATGTTGCTCTTATAAACTTAGAAGGTTGCTAGAATAAAAAGTGCTGTGTTAGTATACATTTTCTAAAGGATACAAAGTCTGAAACTCAAATGTCTGTCATTATTTAGTGACTTCCATCCTTAATAATTTACCAGAAAACACAGAAATTTTATGAGGAACAGACCAAAAACAGGACAATATGCAAAATCTGACAGCTGAAAAGTATGACTTGAAGCTGCATGGAAAAAAGCAAGCAAATTTCTACTGTTTTCTTCTTTGCATTAATCTATCAACAGGGTTGGGAAGATACCATGTCTAGAGAGACAAATCTATCACTCAAAAGATGAGCTATGAAGTTACCAACTGTTGAAGTCATTAACCAGGACCCAAATTTGAAGTCCTAGCAGGAGTTCTTAGTTATAGTGAAGTGTATGAAATAAAAAAGGGAAACAAATAAATATCTACAGAAATTAAAATAAATAATAAATTAACTTCCACCGACAAGCACCCCTGCTACTCCTATATTTGTCTATACCTCACTTTGTTCTAAGTTGCTAACCATCCTCACAGTTTGACATAATCATATTTTTGACTTTTCTTCATAATATTAGATTTTACTCCCTATGTGCTGTCAAAAATAACTTCAACATGTAAGGTTCTATTGAAGGTATTTGAAAGTTCAGTAGACTGACAAAGGAAAGGATGACAAAAAAAATATATACATATATATATATATATATATATATATATATATATACATACATACATATATATATATATATATATATATATATATATATATATATATATATATATATATCAATGCAATGATGGGTGTGCTCTGAGATACAACCTCAAAGCTTACAAATATATCTCAGAGCGTGAAAATAAAAAGTAATGTTTCTTTCAGGTCACAAGCCACCCTGCACCCTCATAATCTGAGTAAAATATACCAACTCCGATATTGCACAATATTGGGGAAAGGATATATTCAGCAACCCTGGAATTATAGTGATCTTGTACCAAAGTTGGTAGGTTTCCTGTCAACCAAACACTAGTTGACTAAGTTAAGAGGATCTATATATAATAGAGAGATTGAGAGAGAAAGGGAGAGAAAGAAAAACATTATTATCTTTCTGCCTGTCTCATTATTTATTTATTTTAACAAATGCTTGTAACTCTTGAAAAACTTATTATTCTGAGGTCATATTTGCAGCTCACCTGTGGTTCAAGCATGACTTAACTTATGCCACTGAATTTGTGGAAATAAAATCCAAAATGCAATTTACAGCAATAAGTAATAACTCGCATTTACAAATGGAGTTGCATGTTTACAAATTGAGTTGCACAAAGGCATACAACAGGTCCCTTAAAAAATATCAATCTGAAAATTGTATCTCCTGTTTCCATGTATCTGAACAGCTATCACTTAAATGGCTACAACTCTGCTTCAACTTCACAACTGAGTCCAAATTGTCAATGTGCCATTCATGGACCATGGCCTGTTGAACCGTGTCATTGAACTTCAGCAGATCAGGCCTACCAGGCCCAAAATGCAGTTTATTTGAACAACTTTGAAATGACATTTAGTAACAGAAATGTACAATGGCACTTTTTGACAGAAGATGCCCTAAAATGAGTACCCCAGAAATGTTATACTAATACACTTTATATTTAAGAAGGAGAGAATCCTGCACAGTGGTCAATTAGTTAAAGTGAGTGGAGGAATTAAAATACATTGCATAATGCATCGAACATGCACTACAAATTCAAACTGAAAAATTGCCCTTTTCATTAGTACAATAAGAGACTTGTGTGTGTGTGTGTGTGTGTGTGTGTGTATATTTATATATATATATATATATATATATATATATATAAATATATATATATATATATTTATATATATATATATATATATATATATCAGATATTAATATTTACTCAAGGACTGTAAGACAATCCACCTTTAGGCTCCAAACTCACATTATTTATGGCAAAGCCTGTATCATGCATTATTGTGCCTTACTACATACTTACTCTAATAACTTATTTAATGCAGTTCTAGTCAAAGAAGTAATAAAATGAAATCTGAAGTAGTCAATAAGAAGAATTAGAATGATGACTGGGCACCAAATTTACTTTTCCATAATATCTATTTTGTTAAAAGCTCAACGGTGATCCAATATATATTTCAGGATGCCTCTTTCAACAAACAATGAAGCAACATGGCTTTCAGTCTGGATACCTAGACTAGAATATCTTATAATGAATCAAATCCTACAGTTTTATTCCTTGTATTTCTTTCCATACTTACTCCTTTTCAAGTCAAACAATTAATATCATGGGCAAAAGATTAAAAATGCCCATGACTTACAATATTCTTTAAAGTCAGGAAAAGGGATGACAGAAAGAGTAAAGAAAATAACCAAATAATCTCTCAAAAGCAATATGCAATTTTGCCACACATTCCACTAAATTAACTTACTTTAGGCAACAAAAAGCAATCCATATTTTTAGCCATGGAAATATGTTTTATAAAGAACAGGGGTGTAGTCAGAAATTTACATTTTGTACTCACACGTAATTTTGTTGCCCCACCACTAGCCTATCATTTTAAAAATGCACTAAACCTTCAAAATGCTACTTCCAGACATGCAGGAAGGAGCATGTTATGTTTAACTGTTACCATTTATACCCATATAAAGCTTGTGTTAGAGGTGCATTCGTTTTTCACTTAAGCATTCTTTGTATGCATCTATACTGTAAGTATTTGTTTACACAATTATAAACTTTTTTTTACTTTTTTGAATCTTGAAGTTTCCAAGGGATGCTCAGAAAAATGTACTCATTTTAGTATACTGAGTATGCCTAGATACACCCTTGTTTTGGAAGATGATATATGGGTACATCTCCTTTTGCTGTCCAGAAAATTCAAGTACTTTTTTTTCCAGTGGGAGGCAGAGGCTGAGGTGCCAGGATTAACTAGAATTACTTGGGAACTTATGAACAGTTTTTTCTTGTTTTTGCCTGTCAAATCTGTTTGCTAATTTTGTTTTTGATATGTGTAAAAGTATCCTGCAATGCAGTAACCAACTCAAGGGCTTTTTCAATAAAATGAAATATCACAGCAGCTCATTATATACACAGGCCTGACTTGCGGCACCTCACACTCATTGCAAGGCTTTTTACTAATCTCAGAGTTGGATTCTTTGTTTGTGAAGCACCTCAGATTAGATCTCCCATTAACATGTATGCATATTATATTATTTTGCTGAAAGCAGACTACAGTCAACAATTAGTGCAAAACAATCTACAAAGGGACTTCAGTTGATTTAAAATTGACAACTAACTAATTATCTCCAGCAAAACACCAGCCATGATCTTTAATACTTTTCAGACACCACCATTATTCAAATCAGTGACCTACTAAACAACTAATACACAGGTCTGACACATTAAATATGAATAAGGTTAGCTTTATCTTACCATGTACATTAAATGTAAGTATTACATAGAAGCTAATACAGGCAAGGTCCTCAGCCAAATTAGGCTAAGCTACAAATTGTTCTACCTGCAGAGCATTAAAGTTAGAAATACTGCTTGCATCGATATCCTACTTCTCAAATTAAAATGCAGCATTCAGTTTGTAGTGCTTAACTCATGGTTCCAGATTTCAGCAATATAAACCTTACTCTCTGCTTCAATGATATCCAAGCTTTTGAGTCTAGAATATTTCCACCCTCTAGCCAATATATTAACATTGAAAACCTATAACTTCCAACTTAGATCACAAGATCAGAAACCCAGGATAAAAAAGAAATGCACTGATAGCTAATAAACTACAGTAAAACACACATGATATATTAGGTAAACTAGATAAAACATTACAGAGGCACAACTTGCTATCCTAGTAGTCCTGATTTGTTCTTTTGTGCTAGACTTAACCTATACCTTGAAGTCGGCGAATGTCACATATTGCTGGATAAATGATGACTTTAGACAGATCTAGGTTTTACAGTCCATCTAAGATCCCTTTTCACTAATCAGCAGGTATGGTTGCCACTTGCAGACAAACATATATGACAAACTTTTGAGACTGCCTAACTTAATTTCTTGAATATGCATCCTGTCATCAGTTTCTCAGCACTTATTGACTAATAGTGGAATGTAAGATTTCCAGATTGTACCTCTGTAATATATTCAGTAAAAATGTAATCAATGCTTTGCATTATCTTCTGTGTAGTAGGGTAACATTAACATCACAGTGAAAAGATGTGTAATGGTTTCTGAAATCTACAGCATGTAAGACAGAAATAAATGTTGATATTTCAAAGTTCTAAACAGAGTTCCTAAGAAACAAACTTTCACACAAGAGATGATTAAACTCTATTTCCCATGATACCCTTGCAAATATTTTTTTCTTCTTTTATTTTTTTAATCTTCTGGATTTCCTTTTCCTTCCTTTCATATTCCTCCTTCATTTCTTTCTTTTTTACCCTGTAAATAGCAGAAACACATTTCAAGATGTTCTTTTTTGAAGGACAATATCCAATGGTTATTATGACAAGTGTTAGCTTTTTCTCAATTTTTTGTTAATTAGTTAAGATTTCTAAAATGGTTCCTACCAAAGGATGGTTTATAAAATACTGTTTGCTGGCTATACTGGTTACTGATGCATTGTATGTTTTTTTCTGTCCATCTTGTACTGTGTAGTCATCAAACATTCAATGACATATGTATGCTTAGTGTATCATCATGTCATTCCAACATGTTCCAATCGGTGTGCTGAGATGAAATAGAAATGAAGTTCCATTGTATAATAATATCATTTTAAAAAGGTATGGAGATTACTTTTAATTAATAATTAATACATCTGTGTAATATCTATGGGAGATGGAGGTCTATATCAGAATGACGAAAGATGAATTTGGCGAATACTAGAAGATCGACACATAAACGTCGATCTACGAAAAGAGCGAAGGACGGAAACACCGAAAAACACAACACTGAACGGATTTCCCTGGCCAGCAGGGTGATTGTGGGGATGAGGAAATATATCCTTTTCCCCACTGTAGAGCGGTCTTGGAGTTGGTATATATAAGTAGGGGGGGCACATCCCTGCACATGGGGGGGTGCAGGGGGGCCCCTGCAAAAACGTTTATAAAAGTGTTTTTGTTGTGTTTGTGTACTTTGGTTGTCCTTACCTGTATGGTGCTGTTGCTTCTGGGAATCTGTTCGGCATTGTGTCTTTCGGCATTTCTGTCCATCGCTCTTTTTGTATATCAACGTTTATGTGTCGTTCTTCTAGCGTTCGACTAATTCATCTTTTGTGCTTATAATATAGACCCGGGAGATGAGCAGTTCGGAGTCAGATCAGGATGCAGCAAGATTGGCTTAATGTTTGGAGTGAGACAGATAGCTGAGACGAAGCTAGAGATGAGGAAAAAGTCTAGTTGGGCATTCCTGGACTTGAAGAAAGCATATGACAAGGTCCTAAGATAACTGACTTGGGCTGTCCTGTGGTGGTTCAAAGCCCCAGAAACATTGGTACAATTAGTGCACACCATGTATGTATCAGTCTAACAGAGGTGTTCTCAGTAGGAGTGGGTGTGCACCAGGGTTCAGCTCTGAGCCCACTGTTGTTCATACTGGTGATGGACTACATTAGCAAACTGGTCAGAGGGGAAAGATTAACAAAGCTGCTGTATGCAGATGATGTGGCATTACAGGTAGACTCATAGCAAAAACATCAGCAAAGGACAGGGGACTGGAATGCAAAACTGAAGGCACATGGGATGAAACTAAGTACATATAAGACAGTGGTAAAGGCAGCAAATTGGGGAAGTCAGAAGAAACTGAATATTGAGACAGAAGGGAAGATAGTGGAAAAGGTTAATAGTTTCAAGTATTTGGGAGGGATGGTTGAGGAGAAGGGAAGTCTGAATGAAGAAGTCAGTGCTAGAATCAGAGGGGCTGCAAACATCTGGCATAGCGCGTTAGGTGTAGTATATGACAAGAAGTATGCCAAAGAAGCTGAAAAGCAATGTGTACAAACGAGTGATGCAACCAGTAATGAGGAAGCTAGAGGTGATGGAAATGAAGTGCCTGAGATGGGTGGTAGGGTGCACACTGTGGAACAGTCGAAAAAATAAGGACACATTGTAAGTGCAGAAGCCAAAGTACCTCCAATTGCAGAAAGGATCAAAGAGAACAGATTACAGGGGTTAAGGCTCATGAGCAAAAAAGCAGAAGACAATTTGATGACGAAGATGTGGGACTACAGGAAGAAGGTAAGAGGAAATGAGAGCATCCAGTAAAGAGTTGGATGGATTCTGTGAGAGAAGATCTGCAAGAGTCAGGCATGAGTGTCAAAGAAAGCAGGTGCATGGCATTAAACTGAGGGAGAGATGGCAACAGTTAACATGGCACCCTGACCCCATGTAGAAATTGGGAAGGGGGGATTGATGATGATGAAGATGTGTAATATCAATAAATAATGGTTGTGCATCAGTGATGCAGATGTACCTATAGATGACTTTGTTCACTTTTTTTTTGCCCTCATGACAGAGCCACACAAGGTGTAGGTTAGCCCTGCATTATACGTCTGACTTAATTTAGATGGTATTCACTTCATGAGCTTAATTGGCTGTGCTTAGCCTCCTCTGTGGGACATTGATGACATGATTACTATATATACTATTATTTCCTCCCATTATGTTAGGGGTTAGGAGTGCATCCTTTGCACTACTTTACCTTTCTGTGTGCTCTTAGTGTTAGGTTAATATAGGAGAGGGGGCTCAGGGCACCATATTTGTCAATTGTAGTTATATCCCTAAAGGGCATTATGTTGAATATTATTGCACCATTAACACGTACCAGTTACTGAAATATCTGGATACGTTTATGGTGAACATAGAATTTCTTATAAGAAGTCATAGTGAATAGCAAACTAAGAAAATATACTGTCACCAAATGAAAGTCAGAATGTCATCAGAATTATTCTGATGATGTTTGTTGTAATAAGAGGATGGAGACACGAAATTAAATATATATATTTTTTATTTTTTATGTATTTATTTTATAGTATTTTATTTTTGTTTCCAATATGAATTTTTTATGTTTTTTAGTGTGCATGTTAGCTTTTATATTCTGTAAGATTTTTGTTGTTTTAATTGTGAGAAGTCAGATGTATTGTCTTAGACCTCTTCAAAAAAGGTAGGTTATAACTTTCATTTGGGAGTTGCTGTATGGAAAGTTAATTTAGATAGAAAGATGGATATGGTAGCTAGGTCCTTGTAGAGTATCTTTGCTCAATGTATTCAGTATTTTTTTCCAGTTTATAAGGGCTCAATGAATTCAGTTTTTCCCTTAATTGTGGATTTCTTCAGCAAAGTATCAATGGTGACAACTATGGAACACAGAAAATGTAATGTCACCGTGGATTCTGTATTGGTTGGATCTAATCTTAAAACTGAAAATCATTCCAAAATGCAAAGAATTTTACCAAATAGTTTTGCAGACTTAGGCCTAATAGATCTTTGGAAGGGAACTCACCCTGCAGGCACACATTATTTATTTTATTTTTATTTATTTTTTTATTTAACATTTGTTTACAGAGAAAATCCTACTGGGACAGAGCCCATTTTCAGCGGAGGCCCAGGGATAAGTGGTCCAGATGCATTAAAACAATACTAATTATTGAGGGAAATGTTAGTGTTATTAGAGCAGGTGGTCACATAGGTATTGGAAGTTGTGAATGAGCCTGAAAGATGCCTGGCATGCCCAATAGAAAAGAAGAAGAATGGGAGTGCCATACCTTCACTTAAAGAAATGTACAGTCTGTTGGCATTCCTATAGGAGATGAATAAAAATCAGTGATGCTTTTTTTTTTTTTTGGTGTTGTCATTTTATTTACACTTTGAATATGCTGACACATTGGCTGATGTGCTTCTGGAGCAGACTACCAGTATTTTGACCAGTCTGGGAATGTCCACAATCTCACAAGACAAAGTCCAATCTTTTCAACCTCATGACAATCTCTAAGATGAGGCAGTGCCAAAGTTCATGCAGTTAGACAAGGTGCCAGTCCCCGACAGTCTTATAGTATAAGTGTATAGATTATTATTGTTATTGCTGTTACTGAGAAGACTTAGTCTCATTTGGTTAATAATGGTGATAAAAGCTATAAATTAAAAGTTCACCATAGATTTTTTTAAACATTGCCTTATACAACCTGAGACACTACTCATAAGCCACACCAATTAGTCTTAGAACCAAAATGCACATCCCAGGCCAGAACAGCAATACCTCTCAACTGTCCAGATTTTTGCAGAATGTCCAAATTTTTTATTCATATTTTTGGTCTGTTTCTCACAATTTTTTTTCTGGAAAATCAGTGGCAAATCATTGAGAAATAAAGTCAGAAAATAATGGCAGATATCTGAATTTCAGACTTCATATCCTTCAGAAAATTCATAGTAATGCAATGCCTGTTATTCTATCAACTTTCTTTTTTTTCCATAATAAATCTTTATTGTTATATTATTTTCAAACACAAGTAAGATCAAAAATAACATATATTCACAAATCAAACATTAACTAATATCACTAATAACCGTACTCTATATACAATATTTATAAGAATGCTTCCATGTAATACATTTAAGTATAAAAAAGCATAAGAGTAAATGCAAGTAATAGACAGTTGATTACTAAATTCTCTCCACACACATAAATAATTATTAATATTTCCAAGTTGAAAATACTATGCTAGTATAATATTAAAAATCTGTTCCCAAATTTTTGGATTATTAACACTTTTATTTTGTGGGATTAATAGTAATGAATGAGCCAATATATGCTTTGTTGCTAGAACTCTAAAGTTCTGCCATGAAGTTTTAGATGGGTCTAACCAATTTGAAGCTATATAAAGCTTCATTAATAGAAAAATATTAATATATATAATAATTTGTGATTTAGGGATCTCTTTCGGGGGAATATGCAGAATCATAAATTTCCATGATAACGTTGCACTTTGGTAACCCACCTTCTGAAGTTGACTCTTAAGGGAATTCCAAAGTTTGAAAATACATTTACAACTCCAGAACATATGAAGAAGATCAGCTGGTTGATTCTTACAATATGGACAAGTTGGTGAATTTTTGGGATTAAATTTATGCAGGGTAAGGCGTGTATAATATGCATTGTTCCGAATCATCAACTGGGTATATATTAATTTGTGAAGAGAAGTAGATTTGATATTCAAGTCAATTGCTTTTAACATATTACTTCTATCTGTCAGTAAAATTTTCTCTTCCCAGTAGTTTGATAACAAAATTTTATCATGAAATTGAAATTCTTTAATTGATTGATTTGCTGTCATGATATATTTAAGATCCTGTTGGAGAGCTTGCCACAACAAAGAGCATCTATTAATAGCCTCTTCTTCCGGTTGAAAACTTTTAAAATAGCTTATAGTGAGTTCTCTAATTTGTCTCAGAATAACCAGATACTTTTTAGGTAAGTTAAGTTCTTGTCTTATTTGGTTGGCCAAACTGTCAAGATGTTTATATATATCAATCAAAGTTAGATTAACTATCAATGGAAACATGTTGAGATCAATTAGTTGATTATTCAATTTTAAATTAGGATTCTTATGAAATGGTTGAAAAACCATCATATGTTGAACCAAATCTAATGAATGAAATAAGTTATGTAAAGAAAATATGTTCATTTTGATGAGTTCAATAATCCCATATAATTTCAACGTATCCTTACCTAAAAAAAGTATTGCTTTAGGATTGATATTTAACTTTAGAATATATTTATAATTCAAAACTACCCAAAGTGGTGTCCACTTAGTATTATTTATAACATAACTGGCAATTCTTAAAATTCTATTAGAATTTACAATTAAATAATACATTTCAAAATTAGGTAATTCCAGTCCTCCTCTATTTTTTGGGGTCATTAATGTATCATAAGATATCCTGGTTTTCTTTGGTTCCCAAATGAATTTAGCCAATTCTGTATGAATCTTTTTAAAAAAATTCTTCGAAAGTAATAAATTGGCTGACCTAAAAATATACAATAATCGTGGTAATATGTTCATTTTGATAATTGAAACGTTTGCTAACATTGGCAGCCGTAAATTTTTCCATCTCCCAAAATCCGAAATTATTTATTCCCAGATTGTTTTAATATTATTATTATAAAAGTCTTTATTATCTGTAGAGAACTCAATACCTAGATATTTAATATTTTCTTTAAATGATACCTGTCCCACTAAGGGCAATAACGAAAAGGGTTTAGGTGTCTTTAAAGGGAAGATATTGTTTTTTTTCAAGTTAATTTTATAATTAGAGACTTTTGAGAACTCATTAACAGCCTTCAATAATTTTTCAGTATCTGATAATGGAGATGCACAATAAATGCTAAGATCATCAGCAAAAGCTGCCATTAATAGTTTAGTTCTATAAATTATTGGGACATTATGATAAACATTTTGTTTAATATATAAAAACAATGGTTCAAGATAGATATTAAATAATAAAGGGGACAAAGGGCAACCCTGGTGTGTTCCATTCTTAATCTGTATTCTTTTAGAGAAGTTTTTATTAATATACAATGTAGTATAGGGACTATCAACTTTCTAAGTTTGTAAGAGCAATATTTAAAAAGTGTCCCTATTTTTGGGCCTTCATCCCTTCATTATTTGTGGCTTTGTACAGATTTCTTGCTCTAACAGGTTGAGAGGTATAACACAGCACAGCACATGGATTCTTCTCTCAAGCACCTACTCCTTGGTAACCCCTCCCCACTGACCTAAAGGAATTCAACACATACTCGAAATTCTTAATGCAACACAGAATAGTACCTTTTCATTCAAAGCTAGTACTCATTTTTCAACTGAGAACATTCTATCTAAAATACTATCCCTGACTCCTTTCTACTTGTCTTCTCCATTCACATAATTACTGAAAGCTAACCCAATTTAGAAGGTACTTTAAATATTGACATTATAATCTGTTTGTTTAGCATAATATACAAATTGTCTGGGGTAGGAAGAGAAAGTGTGATCGCAATAACACTAGGTATTCAAATAGCATGGGATGTTGGGGTCTCTTAGGGCAGAAGACATTTCCTTAAGTTTTCACGGGGGATCATGATTATAGGCAAAGTCTGAAGATCACATTTAGAAACTCCATTCAGATTAATTTCAGTGTTATGCAAGTAATTATCCTCTCCATTAAAGAGTGATATACACTCCATGTTTTGTACACAGAATTGCAACCTTAACAATAAAAGAAAAAAAAGACATTGGCTGTGCTATATTTTGGGTTTCAAATGTACTAATGTAAAAGCATGAGTCCTAGTGATTAGCCAGATGAAGTGGTATCAGGAAGACTAAGGAAGCAAGGTGATCAATTATTTGTGAAAGGGAAGTGATGAAGCAGCAAATTTTACTTCTTTTCCATTCTAATGGAGAAATGTGATTTAAAGAAATCTTCTTTTGGTCAAAATCTACATGTTCGATATGCAGTCTTATCATCAGAAGTAAACATACTCAGAAACTCACGTGCGTCCCCCCTTTAGAACTAGCTCTGTAAGCATGATCCATTTATCCACATCCATACCTTACTTAAATGCTGAGGTCCTTGGTAGAATAGAACACTAACAGTCTCCTGGGTACACCAGACATCATGATTGCCTTTATGTCTTTCATTTCCTTTCAAACACTAACGTATTAAAAAAAAAAAATCAGCCATTTGAGTCTTAGTGACTGGTTGCTTATAATGGCTACTGGGCACTGCATCATTGCTGTAGAATAACATGCATAAATTTGGGGGCTATGCCCATATTCAGATCTCTGGTTCTACATTTCAAAGATCTTTTCCATGGTATAACAGAAGCCAGTTTCCCCTCGATTTTAGTTTTCTGGTTATGGAAAACAGTTGACAATAAGAGACTTTGGGAAGCCACTTAATGCTAAGTTCTGGAAGGCTTCTAGGATTTTGCTAGAAATGATCAGCAAAACTGCTTATGGTCCTACATGACACGACTCATCTCCCAGGGAGATAGAAGAGAACCTGGTTGCATTGCTAAAAGTACTTAGTCCAGAACGTAAACCCTTTGCTTGAAGTTAATGGTTGATTAGTTCCCACTTAAGTTGTATTTCAGTGGTAGGGTGATAACTATTTTGCACAGACCAATCCATAAACATTGGTTATTTTCGTCATTTACCCTCTTTTAGGGAACCTGATCTAGTAGTTTATTAATGCTCTGTTACAGACTGATAGAGAAACAGTATTGCATAAGTTTTTTTTTCACTTAAATGTGCTATTAATAGCACAGAATGAATTCAAGTCAGTTTTCATTTTACTGGGTTATACTGCCATGAATACTGTCAATCCAGTACTGACACCATTGTTTTCACATTGTTGTTTTTTTTTTAAATGTCACTGTCATTTAGTGCTATATTTCATAAAATTGAAAAGCTTGCAAAAAATGTCATCAACAGGTACTATAAAAAGAACATTTATTTCAATGTGTTTACCAGTAAGTCCACAGCAGAGCACATCATCCAATACTTTCATTAACGTAATGCTTCTAGGGTCTAGACACCTTTAAATGTTCAGAGAATATTTTTTCATGAAATGTTCACAGTTTGAAATTATCACAAGCAACCTGTCAGAGCTTTACTGTTAATGACATTCTTAACAGCAGCTCTGTAAAATGATAGCTTTAACATGACAGACTGGTACCTTAGTGGACACTTCCTTGGCAGTCATCCAGAGACTTAAGCTGTGAGCTAGTAAATTGCTTTTTAATGCTAGGATGTCACTAAATTCAAAAATAAGAGCACTCGGATTATTTGTAGTTTGTAAACAACCATGACAGACAGCACTGGACTGAATATGTGCTGTTGTTTACATAAATACGTTTGGTATACATCATCCATTTCTGTTAAATAGATGAAGAACTAGGTCTTTCACTAACCAGTCACATTATTCTGCAAACATGTGAGCAGATATTTGTCTACTTTTTCTAGCAATGCCAGTGTTTGAACCTATGATGCTTCTATAATAATGCCTCATCAATAAACAGACTGATGCCGAAAAATGAAATGAACTGTGGATTTTTAAGATGATTTCATTCACAGTAAGCCTAGTATTATAATATTTTAAACCAAAGATCTGAAACAGCAGTTTGAAAGCATGCAGTCTTATAATAGTATCCTTGAAAGTGGTGTATATGAAATTTTAGTTTTGTCCAGATAAAGCCGGTTTTTACATTGCACTAAAATGTCTCACGTCTGTATTATGTCCATGTTGTACTACACAAACAGTTTGTTGGTATCCACATAGTTTGTAATCACTAATAAAAAGAAGCATTCACATTTGGACAGCTATCTACATAGTTTTTAATCACTAATAAAAAGAAGCACTAACATTTGGACAGTTTAGGGTAGTAATCATTGTGTGTTGCTTGTTAGAACTGTGTGCATACTGCCGCTGTGTTTGAACTGTAATTGTTTCCAGATGTATAAATGAAACACAGAACAGTGAACAAGTTCATAGTAGAATAACAAGGGAAGAATCAACATCCTAGTTGTTGACATAAGAAGTGAGGTAAATATTATATAACAACTGAAGCCTCTTAAAGGACCTTTATGACTAAGTAGGTAATATGAACAAAGTAATTAGATTGCTGTTACAGATAAAATTAACGATATTTAAAGAAGGAGAGAACCTTAATATCCTACTGAATTGTAAGAACTTTTTATGAGCAACTATCAGTCTTCCTCCAGTAATTAGCTACCACACAGGATTTAGTATCAGTTCATTGCCATTCCACCCATTTTTCTAACTTAATAAGCCAAAGTGGCAGGAATATAGTAGGTCTGCATCATCTGCATATTCGATAAAGTAAGTGGAGTCATCTTTTTGTTAATGTTGTTGCAAAAACAGATGGGTCTGATGAAAAGTATGTAAAACTGGGCCTCTCACATGTTGAGGCCTAGCCTCCAATACTAACCCAAAAATTCCTTTCCCTATTTCTCTTTGCTGGCTCCAAATAAAGTAGGTTGGTGTTGAAAAAAATAAATCTACTTAATTTCTGTATAATCTGTATTTAATTGGGCATGATTTCTCTTGCCTGTTTAGACCTGATGATATCCATATTTAAGTACAATGTATGGCTCCAAACAACAAGGACGTTGGAGCAATTCTGTGGAATCTCTCCATCACGGAAGTGCACTCCTAATGTTTCAGGCACCAGATGTACTCTTAGTCGTGCTCCACTCTGACATCCACGCCTGCACTAAATGTCATAGATGCTTAAACTTGTGAAATGCCAAGCGCTGCTGGTTGGCTGCAAAAAAGTGCCTATGGCCAAGTCATATAGCCCCATTGACATCTTGGTCTCTAATGGGAATGCCTGTCTGCATCATGTAACATGCCCTGACCTAGATGATACTAGTCTATTACTGCTTTATGAATCAGGTTTTAAATATCAATCTTGGTTTAATTTAGCCTCTTACATGAAATTTGTTTGCACTGTGACATCTTAATAGCCATATCTGGGCTGCAATCAAGGTTGCTGCATATAGCTATAGGGCTACATATACATTTACAAACATTTTATTACATGTACTTTTCTCATTCTACCCAAATTCTGGTGTGGCACAGTGAAGACTTTAGTGGGATACTTACATACATACCTTTTACTGATGGTTCTTTTAATGCAATACTTACTTTTTGTCAGTCATGCAAGTTTTGTATTGACATTACTTAGCAGATCACTGTGTGATGTTCAGTTTTTCTAGGCCTTTGTCATTGATACTAAGGTTGCTGAAGCTAGTAAACATAAAGGTTCAACTCTGTACTTGCTGTATATCCACCATGCAGTGTTATTTTCTCACCGACAAAAGGCACGATGTAAGCCATCTAGCAAGTGATACAAGTGATGAAAAATGTTATGAAAAAAAGACTTAAACACCTGAAGGTCTTTTTTTTTCTCTGGAGAACAAAAGTGAGAGAAAAGTTCTGATGTGGATTCAGCAGATAACGTTATTAAATAATGTAATTCTTTATGCTTGATTTTTTTTATTTTCGTTATAAAACTGTACTTCAGGGAGGTTATAGAGTCTAATATCCATCTTGAAAACAGGGTTTCTAACTTTGTTTTCTTGTTTCATTTCTTAATATTGAGTAGTACCACCATACCCCATAGCAGTTTAATATTACGTCTATAAATTTGGGAATAGTTCATGAAACAAATATTCATGCAGGGTTGCAACTTTGGGACATAAATAAAAAGACTATCTGACCAGAAAAGAGTGAGATTAGCAGCATACCGCCTTCTAACTTTTGACAGACTGTTTACCTTGTTGCAGACAGATGGCAAATGGAGTATTTCTCCATTATCAAGATGTTTTGCATATAGATGGCAGTATCTCCTTAAGGCTTGATTTATTATCAGTCTCAAACAAAACATTTGACAGGGACAGCATTTGCTACTGCATTCCAAATGGATGAAAATACGTAAGTGCATTTACTTCCACATCTGCAATTATAGTGCTGTATTTTTTTTCAGTGTTGAATTACTTTATTTACAATCTTGTTTCATATATCCTTCATTTTAAAACTTTCAGGCATGCAACAGTGTTCTTTTAAGAAGTCTGCTAAGAAATATTCAGACTATCTTATTAGACCTTCCCAGTAGCTATAACAAAATCTTCCAAGACTGACCTGTAGATGTCATTCAGCAGCTGTGGTTTATGACTAATCCCATCCGTGATGTTCCCTTGTTCTAAAAACCTTTGCTACAGAAAATGAAAACAAATGAGAATGGCACAGATTTTATACAATTTCCATTTGTTCAACATTATATAATGTTTACTTTGTGTGTATGTATATTTGTTAGTGTGTGTGTGTGTGTGTGTGTGTGTGGGGGGGGGGGGGGGAGGCACATGCATGCATGTTATGTAGCTCCTAATCTAGCTATCAGTGATTCAGTATATTTGCATTTTTCATAGAGTATATTTTGATTTGGAAGCAGTAATATGTCTGTCTGGCATTCAAGAAACAGTTGCACCACTTCTTGATGTACTAGTATCCAACCAAATTTAACTGGGGGGGGGTGAATGTTGTTCATCTGACACTAAATCGTACTCCAGTCCTAACTGTATTACTCTTCTCACTTATGGTCAAATGAAGGATTGACTTGCACATGTGCCTTGAATATCTAAGAAATGCACATCCCTGGAAATGGTGACAATCAGCAGGTATTAAAAAAAAAAATGAAAAAACAGAAATATACAGAGAGGCAGGTGATGTGCCCCTTTTCAGGGGGAATGTTAGGTAGCAGTAGTAGCATGAAACTAAGCCAGAGCTGTTGAAGAGTACTAACCTTTGTTTAGAAGAGTAAATGGGGATGATCATAAAGAAAGAGCTGAGACAGGCAAACTCTCAGACGTTATTTTATAGGACTTTAGGAAGGCAGCCAAAGAGGCTAAAAATTCTCACCGGAAGGGGGATTCTGTATATTGGGGCAATGGGTTAAGGCACAGTGAATGGAATTCTGAAGTGGGGGGGTGGCTAGAGGGAGAAGTGGTGACAGCAGCAGGTGGTCACATGATCATACTGTCAAACACTTCAGGCAACCCCCCATGATATTCATTCTTCAGCGCATATGGACATAAGCCACAGCACCACAGCACCAAACCAGGAACAAGTCGAAAAACCAGCAAACTACTTCCAAGGAGCAGAAAAACTACTGGTTGAGTGCTTTCCTTCAAAAGAACTTCATCAGGGCAATGAATAAATTAAAACCACACCTATATATATCCCTCATGGTGTTTCACATGTTAAGGCAAAGCCATTAAAATGTAAAATGCTAAAGCATACAACAATCATTGCATACAAGTGTAAAATGCTTAGATTTAGCAAACACCATATAATTTCAATTTTAATAATGAACTGATACAGCAAGAATCATTAAGGCATTCAGCAACAACTGCCATTTCAACTCATTTTTATCTAGATGTTCATCAATAATCCATCCCTGAGCATCTTTTTTGACCTGCTCAATAATTAAAAAATTAAAACTGTGGTTGACGTTTTTCTCCACATGCTTATAAAGAGCGTTGGTAGTTTTTTTATTTCTAATATCCAAACTATGCTCATATACCCACCTTTTAAACTGCCTGCTACTCTGTCCAATGTAAAATGCAGTGCATTGATTACATTGGGCTAAATAGACAATACCTAATGTGTTACAAGAAAAACAACCTTTTATGTAGCACACCCAATAGTTATTGGTGAAACTGTCAGCACTATTAATATAACAGCATGAAGAACAATTGCCACACTTTTTATTACCAGACCTATCTGCATGCAGTACAGTAGTAAACATCTTCCCCAAATAACATTTAAGTGATTTTCCCTGCTTATAAGCCACCAAAGGTTTGTCCCCCACTTTTTCTACTAAATCAGCATCCCTCAAAAGGACTTCCCAATTTTTGCATAAACGTTCAAAAATACAATGACTGTCCAATGTGAATGTTATAATGAATCTATTCTTATAGTTGCTACATTGTTCAACCAGAGGATGTACAATTTCCATATTTTAAGCACTTGATTGTGGTTTCCCCAAAATGGGTGTATAAAATCCATTGTTTCTTTTGAAAACAACCTCATCAAATATGTCTACTAAAACATGTTCAGGGTAACCTCTTTTCCGAAACATATCAAGTACCTTATTGATTTCTATGTGGTACATATCCAAATTTGACACCATTCTTGCCACACACACAAGCTGGCCTTTGACTACTGCCTTTTTTTTGGTGTCTGAGATGCCAACTTGAATAATGAAGATAAGTATTAGAAAAAGTGGGTTTTCAGAAAATAGTAGAATAAAAGCATCTGTTTGAGGTATCCTTCCCTATCTCCACACTCAAAAGGAAATCTTAAACTCATCGAAGTGGGAAGAAAATTAAAAAAAAAATTGACAGTGTTATTAATATACTGTAAAAAGTCTCTTAATATTTTTACTTAATTCGGCCAAAAAATAAATACATCCAAAAATCTAATATAGAGTGACCAACTAAAAGGTGGGTATATGAGCATATTTTGGATATTAGAAATAAAAAAACTACCAACGCTCTTTATAGGCATGTGTAGAAAAATGTCAACCACAGTTTTAATTTTTTAATTATTGAGCAGGTCAAAAAAGATGCTTAGGGAAGGATTATTGACGAACATCTAGTTAAAAATTAGTTGAGATGGCAGTTGTTGCTGAATGCCTGTAATCATCCTAGGCTTTATGATTCTTGCTCTATTAGGTCATTATTAAAATAGAAACTTTATGGTGTTTGTTAAATCTAAGTATTTTACACTTGTATACAATTATCATTGTATATCTTACCATTTTAATACATTTTATTGGCTTTGCCTTAACATATGATACACCATGAAGGGTATATATATGGGTGCGGTTGTTAATTTATTCATTGTTCTGAGGAAGTTCTTTTGAATGAAAACGTTCAACCAAAAAAGTTTTTCTGTTCCTTGGAAGTAGTTTGCTGTTTTTTCTATATATGGACATAAGGTTCACATCAATTGTATCTATGCACACATTTTAGTTAAAACATTATTGGAAAAGACATGAGCCTGCCAAAAAGTTAGCAACAAATAAGAGTGGAATCTTGCTGACCTTCAAAAGGAGGTTTGTTGCAGCACATCTGTGAATGAATTAGATTTGTCAGAGCAACCATCATTGACTCAGGTTCTGAAAATATCAGTAATATTACAAGAGTTTAGGGGAATATTCACTGCTAAACAAGGGTGGAATGGTTTAGCGCCATGTGGATCCAGAGATCCATCGACCAATCAGACAGGCTTGTTACAATTTAATCAAGTGATTGAAACATATCAGGTAAGAATACCTGCAGGAGATTTTAGATATGGGGTAATCCAGGGTAAAAAAAAGATGGGAACACTATGTTCTGCATAGACTATAGGAAATTAAATAGGCACATAGAGTCAAACACTTATCCTAAGTCTAAAATATATAAATCCTTAGAAAAGTTTAAACATCTGACTACTATTGACTTGACTAAACACTAGTGGCATTTACCTATAGCATCTGCAGCAAAGATGGGTCAGCTTTTCTAACTCATTTTCAGCTGCCTTTTAGGATGAAAAAATCCAACAACTTTCCATAGGGTGGTAGATTACATCTATAATGGAGCGATACATTCTCTTGGTTTTATGGAAGATACTACTGCCTGCATCTTGTCGCAAACATGCTCAACAAATTGGGGAAGTACTGAGCACACTAAAAAAGGCAGAAGTGATTGCCATACAGTCTTTTCAGATGGCAGTTATTATGGCTATCAAGGAATTCCCTTTCTCCTTAAGGAAAGGTTGGGAAGAACTCTCCTTTCAACAACAGGGTATTATAAGATGTTTGTCCCTCACAACAGCACAAGAGCCACTCCACTTACAGACCTTACCTGAAATTTCTAGAAAAACTATTTTTTTTGAACACCAGCATGTTTGCAGGCATTCTAAGAATGGAAGCCATGCAGAGGAACCATTATAAGTTCATAGTCCAGGTAGGTACTTTTAACCACGGTCTGGTGGCTATACTCTATGTCACTCATTTTCACAGAGACAAGAGTATCTGGTTGTAGACCTAAACAGTGGACAGCTTCAATGCTTGCCAAAAGATTTGTCTATCAATATTGCAGAAAATTCAAAGTTGTCATATATCATCACTTAAAAAGGTTACAGTAGGCCAGTGAACTAAACTGCTCAGGTCACTCCTCAGATTATATGCTTATATAATGACAGTCCACAGCAGAAGTAGTGCCACCAATACAAATGCAGAAAGCCTTCAAACATAGGAGACTGGGTAGCATAATTAAAAGGATACATCTTCAACCTAGTTTATTTATCTTTGTGGATGACACACACACGCACACACACACACACACACACACACACACACACACACACACACACACACACACACACACACACACACACACACACACACACACACTAGTCACTAGACAGTGTTGTATAATCTATTTTTTTCTTTCTATCAGAGAAGAAATATTATCATAAACAGACAGGTATTTTTTAGTTAAACTTATCTTTAGGTAAGAGATATAAAATGTTGACCTAGCAGGAAATAGAAGAGTCAAGACAGATAGACAGACAATTGCAGAAGAAGAAAGCTTGTCAGACACTAGATAAATAAATCCTAATGTTGCTCTATTATCAAACAGTCCTGTGGCTTTAGTCTAAAGTAGTGACAACCTCCTATTATGAATTGTACTTGAGTTAACCTCACTCTTTTTGTGTGCTGATGGAAACTGAAGAGCAATGAGGAGTATTTTGAAAAAAAAAACTGTCATGGGCAATAAAAGTTAGAAAGCGACTGCTTTCTAGGGACAAACTGAGCTTTTGTTTGTACAGTTTTGCCTGTGGTTCTCAATTATTGATTACATTTATAAACTTCAAATGCTCAGCTGCAGTCATCTTCAACTTGGATGATAAATACAGGACAGCTGCCTTTTAACTGTTTGATTACTGAAGCGTGTTACAGTAATCGAACATTTGTGAAGTATAACTGTTGACATGTTTCATTGAGGTTAGATTACTTTTCTTACAGATTCATAACTAACATGAAATGGTTGGCTTATTTTAAAGGTGACCAGTAATTGTGACCTTTACTAATTCAGACTGGCATGACTGGTGACAGCATCATACAGCAGAAGCAAGAAGAGGTGATGATGGCTAAAAGATAGTTTAAGCCCCTTCTGAAAATCTTTGTATGTACAAATGTGAGATAGTATAAGCCAAGATTCAATTACTGTTAGCAAGATAGCAGAGCAAGACACTGAGCTTAGAGTGAAGATAGTGAAATCCTGAACAACTAGTATTCATAACTTTGGTCTCCAGTTAAAGCAAAAGTTTATTGGACATGGCAGGTACTGAATGTAGACTAAGGTATGCAGCATTGCATTCTTGCCATATACTCTTCTGGCTTTTTCTGTCATACACCATATATTGTCACAAAAGCATATCCACCTGAGAGAAGAACAAAAAGTCTGTTATGACAAACCAAACACGTGCACGTCTTAAGAACATACACTCTAATGAATACATTAGAGACATGATCAATCAAAGAAGCCATGCATGCAAGTGCACATATCACACTTAAACAATGACAATAACATAAAATACTTGTGCACATGTATGTTATGTTTGTGTGGAACATCAGAATGGACATAGGAAACCATGAGAAATGTTCCAGGTGTGGGGTACAATTTAAAGCAGCTGAGGTGAGCTGTGAATTCTTAGAAAATCAAGAAGCCGTTGTTAGCTCAACTATACCTCTGTAGATTACATTGATTTGGGACAACTAATTAAATTCTGCATGGGTCTGGTGCCCTCTCCCATAAAGCCATGGGGTTTAATGTGTTGTGAGGGGTAGTTTAGAGGCTTTTTCCAACCTTTTCATGCATGTGTATTGTGAGCCCTGTGACATCTAAAAGAAATAAGTAGCTGCAGAAATGGCAACAAAACCACAGCTATGGCAGACAGGAAGGCCAAAGTTACATCACCATGCTTGTCTTCAGCTGAAAAAACAGTTGTTTATATCCTCTTTACTTGTCTCGATAGTAAAAACATACAACACAACACTGTCTTGAGACTGAAAACTTTTCTTGACAAAATATAAAACCTGAAATTTCCACTGGAATTCATCTACTGACAATTCATAAAGACTGCTACAGCCTTTGAAATAAAGCGTGACTAAACTGTACACCAAAAGTGTTACTACCAAGTGTACTGGCTATTTTCTAAAGCATCTTTACTTTCCAACTAATTTCACTTCCACTAATTCTACTTATGTTAAAGTTTAAGTGATATTGTAAAATATGAAGTTAACAGCCTGCTGTCTGATTTTTTTAGTTTCACTATATAATCAGGTTTCTCTTCATGACCACACCCACAAAATAATATCATTGTAGGAATTGTGCAATTGCTTATGTACTTTGGCAAAACATTACAGGTAATAAACATCAATTTACTTCTTTAAATGAGCAGCTTCTTATTTAAATTGTGGTTTTACTACTATATCATCACATGTTAAGTTTCAATATAAGGTGTTTGACTTGCAAGACCTAGTTAACAATTGTCTTTCTAAGAAGCAAGAAATTCCAAATTATACATTTAACATGGAAACAGACCCGCGGTGGTGGTGCTGTGGTAGCGTTGTCGCCTCACAGTAAGACGCTCTCTGGTTCGATTCTCAGCTATAGCGTCTTCTGCATGGAGGCATGCATGAATGGGCGTACCTTCATTGAAGGTTGTGCATCAAGCCTGGCAAGCCAGTACGTAAAAATCAACTGCCAATCATTAGCAGACCGGAGTTCCGCTGTGGCGACCCCTAACCGGGAAAAGCCAAAAGACACAAACAAACATGGAAATACACTAACCTAGTCAATATTTTAGGTAGTGAGGCATTGTGACTTCTAGCCTTTCTTGATGTCATGTCAGGGGTTTTTAGCTACTAAAAAAATAGGGGGTTGTTCATAGCAACAAAGTAAAATATAAAAATATTGCATTAACAACTATATTATCTGCTACTGTATAAAGGAGGTCACACACAGGGCATGGCCAAGATGGGCACTGAGTGATAACAGAATTTAGCAGCTCCACGAAATAAATCTTATCTACAGTGGAATTTTGTCTTCTCTTTACAAAATTGGAATTTTTTCTGTCTAACTATATAATAATTAACAGCATCTACAACAATATCACAAAAAAACAGAGGAAGGCAAAATTTCCAGTGAAAAAATATATTTGGAAATGTTCTCATCTGAAGAAGAACATCATCATGAGCTTCACAAAGACCAGCAGTCAAGAATCCAGTCTCAAAAAAGAATTTCAAACTCTAATAACTAATATCCAGGACCTAACTACAAAAATTGATAAAATAGACATTAAAATTTACAAAATTAAAGAAACAAGTTCTAAACAAATGGACTTACTTCATGAAGTCTTGCAGCAGCAACACATTCAAATAACTGGTATAGAAGAAACACTAAATGACATGGAGGGTAGAATAAAAGAAAATGAAATTAACTTGGAGTTCCTACTTAAACAAAACACTATGCTACAAAATAAACTAGATGATCTAGAGAACAGATCCAGTTGAAACAACTTAAGGATTTTTGGATTACCTGAACATAAAGGGCAACAACATGACAAGTTTTCTCACTTCTTGGCTGCCAAAATCTCTTGACCTTCCAGAAGCAATGTTGTTTGGCATAGAAAGAGCTCACTGGTCATTATCTACAACTGGTACCAACAAAAAATATCCAAAATCTGTTATAATTAGATTTCTTTCCTCATCTGACAAAGAATTAGTTTTAAAAACAGCTTGGTCTAAATCACCTATAAAAGTCAATATTTCAATAATCCGTTTTGACAATGACTATTCTTCCATGGTAATAACCAAAAGAAAAATATTCATACCTCTGATAAAAGAATTCCTGCAAAGATGAAGATTTTCATCCAAGAGGGACCCAAGGTGTTTGAGGACTTAGACTCTGCTCTGATTTTTGTTAAAAATCATAAGACTGTGGAAAAGAATAGAAGAAATGGATTGGGCTAGTCCCTCTTCTAAAAGAACAGCATCCAGCTTTCCCCTATTAATCGCATCCCCCCTGTCAATCTCCCCCCTGAGTTTACTTCTATCTCCCACGGACTGTGGCGTCATTTTTCAAACCCTGTTCTAGGCGTCCACAGTATCCCTGCATCAGTCCTGTGGTTTGGGCTTCCTGATTTCGCATCCTTGTAGGTTTTGTCTAAGTAATTGTACATGATTGTGGAACACCTACTGTGCTTATCTCTCTGTATTTGCTGTTAATTTGTTCTATTAGATACTGCCGTCCTCACGCATGTGTTTTTCCCCTTTACTATGTTTGTCATGTTGAATCTGTATAAGACTGTAGAACACCTACTGTGCTAATCTCCATGTACTTTGCTGTTAGATTGTTTAATTAGATACTGCTGCTTGTGTTGGCATCTTCTCCTCTACTGCTTATGTAGCAATCAACTTAGATCACATTGTAACATACTAAATCATCGTTTTACTCCTGCAAGCTGTTTTATGGGTCTATTGAGGCTACGTATTAACTCCGTTGCTCCAATTTAAAGTTTACTGGGTGAACAGCATAGTTGCCTGCATAGCGTTCCGGTTTACTCTACTATATTTATCCTGCTGAAAGAATACCACTAAGTGAAGTACTGAATGCCTATTACTTTAGGTTTTCCTCACTCAATTACAGGCACAGTGGCTACTATTTTACTATTTACATCCATTTAGGGCACCACGTGACCAATATATAATCTCTGGATATAGTGTAGCACAAAACAAAAAGCAAGCCTAATTAAAGTGCACAGCAGAACCCTCACCATTATAATCTTTAATTGTATTTGCTGTACGCTTGCTAAAAAAACTTTACTGCACATGATAAAGCATGCCAAACTAAAATTGTACAGCTGCATGCCTGCTTTTACTATCCAAAAGACGTGCTACTGAATGCCTGTTATTTTCATAATCTTTACCATGCATATCACAGGACAACTGTTTTTATTTATTTTTTCTCTGGGCATTGTGTTTTATGGGCACCATGCAACATATATACATTTGCTAAAGCTGTTATTTTATTTTTCACCTTTAAACTACTGCACTGTTGAAATACTCCTGTGGTTTCACTATATTGTTGGAAGTTATTACAGTTTAAATGTTTTACTCTCACATTGTTCAATTCTGACTGTTTGTAAGGGCATCAAATGACTGTTTTTTTACACTGTTCTGAAGCTGTTTGAATTGCTATTTTAATGTTATAGTTTCATTGTAATGATGAATTAATACTGTATTTCTACTGTATATTGCTTTGCTTACTACTGTCTACTCCATGCTTTACTGTGAATCAACTACTTCCTCTCCAACTGTCCTGGGTCTCTAATATATAACTCAGCTGCAAAAGCTGTTACTATTCAAATCTCATTTCTGAAGCTCAAGTAATACCTCTCTGTAGCCTATCCTCCATTATCTGTGCTCTGCTTTATTATCCCCTCTGCTCTGCTCTGTCTTCAGGCCCCCCTTCTTTCCCTTGTTCTTATCTTTTTTACCTGCAATTTAACTAACTGTGTTGTGTCTCTCTCATTTCTACAGTAACTTGCCCTGGGTGCTCCGTCCCTACATTTTAAGCAAAGAAATACCTCTGGCAAACTCCTGAAGACACCTTGAGTTCACCTGCTTGCCTGGTACTTAGAAAGCTACCACTAAGAAGAACCCCCACACACAAGATTGAGTAAATGTATGTGCTTACAACTAATTTCTCTGCTAAGTTGTTGTATTTCCTTTGAGTTAGTCTGACTTTCAGTGTGTGCGTTTTTGCATCCCACCGCAGACCGCTTGCCTTCTCCCCCCTCCAATTAGCCCTATCTTAGAATTTTTTTTGATTCATCCCTGCTGCTCACTATCTCCCTCCACCTCTAGTTGGCAGCACGTGCCTACACAACCCCACCAGTCACTCTTTATATACCCAATGGGTTTAATCCTCACACTAGAGCCTCTAGCCATGAGAGAAAGCTGTGATCCAATATTCACACTTGGTAATATCCCCTCCCTCCTTACTCAGCCTCCCTCAGTAAGAGTTGACTAAAATACCTTGCCTGAAAAGTAAAACAAGAAAGAATCATATAATCTAGTACAAACCTCCTCTCTTTAGTTATTTCAACTGCTTCTTGCTGTTACTTTCTTCTGCTGCACTCTCCTCTTTTGCTCTTCCCGCTCCGTTCACCCTGCGGGCTCACTCTGCTCCCCTACCCTGCCCCCAATTCCCACCCGCCCCAGTACTCCTACCCTTATTCATCACTTGCCACTGCCTCTTAGTCCTATTACCCAATTACTACACCCCTTTCAACTCCTTCCACCAAAATCCCTCCCTCCTACACTCTTCCAGTCATACTCCACCTACTCACCCACACTCTCCTCCTCTCTCCCTTAATTCCTAGAAAACCTCAATCCCACTATAAACCCTCTCTCATTATCAGCCTTTCTCTCCACTTCACATCTACACTTATCTCTCTCTCATCTAACATGACCTCCTTAAATTACCACACTTTCCAGGCCCAGTGTCTCCTTTCTCTCTTCCTAATCCCCCTATGCTATGCTAGCACATATTCCTCCCTTACTTGTCCATTACTACCCACAAAAGTAACCTCCATACAATTCCATCCTCATCCTCACTATTACTCACATTTCTACTCTATCTCCCCCTTTCTCATTCAGCCCATCCCTCTCCACCTATTCCACCCTAAATTCTTCCTCTTCACCTGCAAAGCTAAGATACTGTCACCTAATCTAATCTCAAAACTCCCTGAATATATTCCTAGCAAACCAAAATGTCTAAAAGACATATCCTTCAACAACATAATCCAAGCCGGTGATATCCATCCCAACCCCGGTCCTTCTCACTGTAATAACACCAACCCCTCTACTTCTTCCTCCCACATTAATCACCTAAAGATCATTACTATCAATCCACAGAGTCTTTGTAACAAAGCTCACCACTTCCATACTTGGCTAAACCACAACCAACCTGACATCCTATCCATAGCTGAAACTTGGCTCAAACCCTTCATCTCCAACTCAGAGATCCTGCCCCAAGGATACAATATTCTCAGAAATGACCGACTAGGAAAAAAAGGTGGTGGCACTGCCCTAGTCTACTCTAACCTCCTCACCTTAATTCCCCTCCAAATTTCAATCCCACAATTCCAAAACACCGAACTAACTGCTGGACTACTTAAGCTAAACAAGCTCAAAAATATTTGCTTCATTGCCCTCTATATCTCTCCTGGTAATAATAGCACAACTCTTGAGGAGATTCTCGTATGGGCATCCACAAAAATGAACTATGAAACTTATATCTTAGGAGATGTAAATATTGACTGGAACAAAATAATTAGCCCCTCTCCATCCCTATCCATCAATCTCTACAACTTTACTCAAATAATCCGCTCTATCACTCGACCTAATAAAGCAAATCTCCCTGGTTCCACTTTAGATTGGATCCTAGTTTCAAATCCCAACAAAATAACCAACTCAGGCACAATTCCAGATACGATTAGTGACCACCTCCCAGCCTTCATCCATCGCTCCACTAGCTCTTCCCCATACCAACACCAATACATTCACACTCGTAACCTCACCAACTTTATCCCCACCACTTTCTCAAACTTACTCAACCAAATGAACTGGCAAACTCTAAAAACCCTTCCCCTTGACAAAGCCATAGACTACTTCAACTCCATCTTCCTTGACACTCTAAACTCCCTAGCCCCCCTAAGATATAAATGAATAAAAACTAATACAGCTCCATGGCTTTCCAAACAAACAAAACAGGCTATGCACCAAAGAGACAAACTTTGGAAGCTCTACCAAAATAATAAACTGCCCACTACCCTGTTTCAATATAAACAGCTCCGCAACCTAGTAAAACAGCTAATCACCAAGGACAAAAAATCCTACTATATCAAGCTCCAGTCCAATAACAATAAAAACCCAAAGCAATTCTGGAATTCTATAAACTCTCTCCTCCATCCAGGCTCAAAGAATAATCCCTGTCCTGACCCAAGCAAATCCGACCCAGAACTAGGCACTGAATTCAATTCATTTTTCATAGAAAGCATCTCTGCCCTTACCAAATCTTTTCCTAACAATAACCAACTGCCCCTCACTCTCAGCCTCCAAACTCTCCTAACAACCCTCCTCTTCTGTTTGAGCTTAAACCCATCTCCACAAACTTTATAAAAAAACTCCTTTCCAAACACAAACCATGCAGTAATGCTCCGAACAATATTCCCCCCTCCTACCTAAAATATGCTGCAGATGGTATTGCTCTCGCAATCAGCATCATTATAAACAGATCCATAAATGAATCCTACATCCCCAAACTTTGGCGCTCAACTTATATCATTTCTCTCCATAAAGGAGGCAAAAATACAAGTGTCTTTAATTTCTGCCCCATTGCTCTGCTCTCCCCAATCTCTAAAATACTTGAAAAATGCATTCACCACCAACTTATGCCATTCCTAACCCAAAACAATCTTCTCACACCCACCCAGCATGGTTTCCACCCAGCCCACAGCACCATAACCGCCCCTCTCTCTTTTCTTGAAACTGTCAATCAAGCCAGAGACTCTGGACACCTAGTTTCTACTGTTTTACTAGATCTGTCTAAGGCATTTAACACAGTTTCCCACAACCACTTACTCAACCATCTCTCAAACCTTCACCTCTCAACAAAAACTCTATCCTGGTTCTCTAGTTATCTAGCAGACAGATCTCAGGCAGTCAAATGGAAGAACTCCATCTCTTCTTTCTTACCTACCCCTACAGGTGTACCACAGGGATCCATACTCGGGCCCATGCTTTTCAACATTTTCATCAATAACTTCCACACTGCTATTCCAGATGCAAAAATCATTCAATATGCCGATGATTCTACCTTAGTCTGCTCTGCTACTAACTTCTCTGAACTGCTGACAAAAACTCAAACTGCATTCTCCACAACAGAAAACTGGATGCACCAAAATCACCTCTCTCTCAATGCAAATAAATCTAAAATCCTACTATTTCCCCCCTCTAAGATCTACTCCTATAAGAAAAATGAATTCAAAGTCCTTAGCCAATCCAACTCACCCATAGAAGTGGTACCTTCTGCAAAACTCCTAGGCATAACTGTTGATGAACACCTCACGTTTGACACCCACATTCAACAAAACATTAAAAAGACCCACCAGAAACTAGGTATGTTGTATAGGAACAATCGCCTTATCTCTAATTCCACTAGGCATACTCTGGCCACTACATATCTTCTTCCTTCCTTATTATATGGTTCTCCTCTCCTAACCAACCTGTCCACCTCTACAACCTCCAGACTCGAAAACTGCTACAATAAAATCTCTAATTTTGCCACCAATTCCACCCATCATTGCCTCACCCTTCAATCCTTGAATTGGCTAGAAATTTCTAACCACCTGGACTACCTGCAACTATCCACAGCACATAGACTTATATTCCATCCCACAAAATGCCCTGCTCTATCTAATATCCTTCCCCCTTATATTCCTAACAGAACACTTAGATCTGAGCACCAGAATCTAATTGCTATCCACAAAACTAAGCGCCCTGCTGGCCAACTGCTCCTCTCTTATGCTCTAGGCAAAAAATGGAATTCCCTTCCCTCCACACTAAGAACCACATCTAACTCTGACAACTTCAAAAGCCAACTTTTCAAACACTTGTCCACTAAATGGAAATGCACCTGCCTACAACCTACTTAATCCTTGCTATCTCTATGCCCTAGGGTTCCTTTCCCCTGGTACACAGCTCTCTTAATCTCCCAAAATCTCATACCTATAACCCTTTACAAGCTCTCTTTAACTTCTTTAGCTTCACTACCTTTAACCAACTTAAAATTCCTAGAGCTGTGCTCACTTGACTAAACCTGTAATTAATGTAAATATTGTGAATAATTTTCTACTTTCTACTTTAATTATTTATATAAAGCAAGCATAATCTGATTTCTCAACAAATGTAATTTAACTGACACTCACTCTCAGCACTCATTTTCCCTTGCATCAAAAGTAACTGAATAACCCTTAACTTCTCTCTTAACAGATTCTTCCAAGTTCGCTTGTTGTAAATTCTTATTTGTGTTTCCCAGTACAATGTTAACTTGTATACTCCTGCATTTTATTGTAATTTGAACTTGTACAATTCTTTATTGGAGCTTTTCTCCCCAGGCTTCCACTGAAAATGGGTCATGTTGATCCAGTGGACTTCCCTGGTAACCAAACTGGAATTAAATAAATAAATAAATAAATAATGTGATGTGGAAAACCACAGAGAAACAAAAAAGACTTAAAAACAACTGAGCTGTACTATACTATATTTCTATTCCTTTTTCTATGTAAGGACCTTATAACATAACGCAAATCTATTCCCTGCTATGCTTTCTCTTCAAGGTAAGTTTTTCATATCATCATAAAAATAAAAAAGTATAAATTTACCTATACCCCATAAGCTTAATTTAATAATGCAAACTTAAAAAGTAGCCATATAATAATCCTTCACTTAAAATAGTAGAGGTATCATCTTTTCTGTTACATTTAATTAATCACAGACATTTTAAATAATATTATTTGCTATGATAAAACAGCTGTGTTGAAATAACATAAATACCTTCTACCACATTCATTCTAGGCAATTGGGTGACAGAAGGGTAAAAAATCTATGTTTACAACAAAATAGTGATCTGAACTCTCACAAAGCTAGATTTGGGCTTAAAATAATTATATTTCAACAGTAATATGTTCAGTTTTCTTGCACACCACTCTAAAATACCAGTCCTATGTTACATGTCTTTCAATGGGGAAAACAGTAATTTTTTTTTTTTTGTTATTGATGGCTTAGTCCTGAGATGCATGCATTTATGGGGGCTTAGTCCTGAGATACATGCATTTATGGGAGGGAAGGAAAGGAGAGAAAAGGGGAAGAAAGGGAGAATTTTTTATTAAGTGAAATACTGCATATGTCTTTATGTTTCCTTGTTTGGATGTGTTATTGTGTAAAACAGACTTGTGCTGTTTTTATGGAATCATACCTAACTTAAACTCAGTCAAGCTACTAAAAAGAAAGAAAAAAAAGTGGAGACAACTTCTGGACTTCTAATTCTCCTCGCACTGATGATCCATGAGCTTTAGCCAGCTTAAAAATTTCAGTTACAGAGTGGGACCCTCCTGAACTACTTTGTACTTCACTAGAAGCATGCGTTGTGCACTTATGACATCAGCAAGAGAGTCAGCCTAAACCAGGAAGTTTGCTTCATGGTTAACTTTGAAAAATTAGCTTTTATGGACAAAACAGCGTATCCCATGCATAACAACATCTCTAAAAATTTAAATAAGAAATTGACAGAGGAGCATTATGGCACATTAATAAGGGAAATATAAGTCACATTCTTTGATTTCCTGTCCTTGCCTATTTAAGTGGTACAGTGTGAAATATTTTCTGCTTAAAAACCTCAGCTTTGACCGGCTAAGGACTTGCTGTATTCAACTGGGCGTATAAGAGAATTTAAGTACCTTTATCTGCTCTTTTTTTTTTCAAAAAAATATAGTATTTAAATTGATTTTAACTGTGTGGAAGGAATATTAACTGAACTGGAAGTTAGTCAGTGTTTGCTGAACTTTGTTATTTGCTAGTAATTACAGGTGTGGGGGTAGTCACATTCTTTGATTTCCTGTCCTTGCCTATTTAAGTGGTACAGTGTGAAATATTTTCTGCTTAAAAACCTCAGCTTTGGCCGGCTAAGGACTTGTTGTATTCAACTGGACGTATAAGAGAATTTAAGTACCTTTATCTGCTCTTTTGTTTCAAAAAAATACAGTATTTAAATTGATTTTAACTGTGTGGAAGGAATATTAACTGAACTGGAAGTTTTGACTTTGCTCTTCAGTTAGTCCCACCCACCCTCTTTGTTTTTGTTTTGGTGTTAATCTTAGTGGCCTTGCAACTGCCCGCCCCTCTTGTAAATTTGTGTTTGGATACTCCTTCTGGGCCCATCTCATTTGCTCACTCAACTGAGTGCAGTGAGATCATATTCTGATTTCAGGCACTCCTACTGTGTACAAAGAGAGCATCTGGGAAACAGAAAAAAAAAATTAAGCTTGTTTTCTGCCTTTCCTGTTAAGTGGTATAGACTATTTGTAGGCGTCTGAGCCCCCAAGCCCTTCTGTGTTGGAGGGAAGCCTTCTAGCTTAGTTTTTTTTCTTATAACTAGCCAGTTTTCTAGTTTCAGCACTCAAATCTGTTTCTTTGATCTCAGCACTTATTCAGAAAAAAAAAAAAAAAATTCATCTGCTTTTACTGTACTTGTGTTTCTACCTACTTTTTTACTTTTGCATCATCTTAAAAGTACTCAGTTGTATTTATTACTGCTTGGTGTAACTCATTCTAAGCCTTTTGGTTTAAACACTTGGGCTTCGGACCAGTTGTTTTGCACTGAGAGGGTTTGTGGTCTGCACTGTAGTGGCAGAAAAGGTAGCTTACATCCTTCTAGGTTGGGAACTGCTGATTGAGGGCTCAGTGTCTGTTATTCTAAAAGTGTATTAATTCTGGTTTAAGCAGTTGGGCTTTCAGGCCAGTTATTTTACATTAAGAGGGTTCGTGGTCTGCACTCTTGTGGGAGGAGAGGCTGGACTCTTCCCTTCTGAGCTGGGAATTTCTGGTTAAAGGCTTATAGTGCATGCATATCTGAACTGCTTCTTACTGAAGTTGGTGCGCCTTGTTTGCTGTGGCATAGACTGGATTTGGGCCTGCTGGATCTAGCTTTGTTTGTGTAACTTGAGCACTAATCCAGGCATTCTTTAAAGTATTCAGTTGTATTTATTACTGCTTGGTTGTAACTTGATTAAAGTGTAGCTATCATTCTAAGTCTTTTGGATTAAGCACTTGGGCTTCAGACCAGTTGTTATACATTAGGAAGGTTTGTGGCATGCACTGTGGTGGCAGGACAGGTAGCTTTCATCCTTCTAAGTTGGGAACTGCTGATTGAGAGCCCAGTGTCTGTTATTCTTAAAGTGTATTAGTTCTGGTTTAAGCACTTGGGCTTCAGGCCAGCTATTTTACATTAAGAAGGTTTGTGGTCTGTACTCTTGTGGGAGAAGAGGCTGGACTCTGCCCTTTTGAGCTGGGAATTTCTGGTTAAAGGTTTATAGTGCCTGAATATTTGAACTGTATCTTACTGAAATTGGTACACCTTGTTTGCTGTAGCATAGACTAGATCCAGGCCTGCTGAATCTAGCTTTGTTTATATACTTGTTGTTTGTTTGCTTGTTATTTCCCTGGAACGCTAATTCCACCTAATACGCGGCTTCTCAGAGCTTCTGTGGATCACTAGTGATATCTGCATTGCTTACTGTACTTATTTCCTTGTTTCACTTGAAAGAAAGTTACTGTTTGTCATTTTTGCATTTAAGTTACATGTAACACATTGCACTTAAGTTACCTGGCACTTGCTCACTAAAGCAATTATATGTCAGCACTAAAAATTAAAAGCACTACACCCTCACTCCCCACTGGCCCTGGTTTTCAATTATTAAGGAATTCGCAATATTATTCTAGCATGTCCAAAGGTGAGTTGTAAATCTCCTCTCCGGTCCAGCTGGTGAATCTGGGAATCTTGAGGCAATGTTACAACTGCCTCATGTACACAGACAACCCTCTCCTCCTCCCAACAAATTCCAACACATGTGAGAGATGCAACCATATAGCCAAACTGGAGGCTAAGCTCTCTCAACTCAGTACTGGCATAAACAGTCAGAAGAAAAGGAAACCACACTCACTACAATTCCAGTCTCACATAGACCTACCACGACAGCAAACCAAACACATAATCACACAAAAACATACTCAGAGGCTCTAAATAAAGATCTGCCGAAGCAGCAGAGACCTCCAAAGCAGACACCCAAGCAGCCGCTACCCCAAAACAAAATACGTGCAACACATATCTCACAAAGCCAGTGTGCCGAACAGTCACAGCCCTTAAGACTAAACAACACACCTGATACACTTGTAATAGGTGACTCTATCATCAGGCACACTGACTCCCGCTCACCAGGCTGAACAAGGAGAGGGTCACGGTGAGCAGCCTGTCGGGCGCTAGGATCCGCCACATAACACAAGCACTCAGGTCACTCCAAGGCAAGTACAAATATGACTCAGTCATTGTCCATGCTGGTGTGAATGACCTGAGACGTACCTCCCTGGACTACATGAAAAGAGACATAAAGGAGCTCTCTGAGCATGTAGCCCAGGCCGGTATGACCCTGACCTTGAGTAGCATCTTACCCTCACCAAGAATGATGCCACAATATGAAGACAAGATGATCAATTTCAACAATTGGCTTAAGTACTGGTGTCATTCAAAGGGGATCCAATGCCTGTCAGCTTGGGATGATATGCTCGACAAGCCACGATGCTTCACTAGGGACGGCTTGCACCTGTCACCCCTGGGCTTTTGGATATTGGCAAAGGCTCTTGCTACCCCCATAGTGCCTTTTTTAGGCAAGGCTCAAAAGACAAACCCACCTCCATAGGTATCACAAGGGATAAGAAACTAAGAGTAATGCTACTCAATGCCAGAAGTCTAAACCTCAAGATGCATGCACTCGAAACTCTCCTTAGCATGGAGAACATCGATATCTGTGCAGTAACAGAAACCTGGTTCAGGGCTCCCGAGAGCACCCCAGCACTACCAGGTTATACCTCATACCATGCTTTTTGGCCCCAAAACTTGGACTGAACCACAAAAGGAGGGGAAGTATCAATATTCATCAAAGATACCCACACCTCCAGGTTGGTGGCAAAGCACGAAGCATCAGAGACTATCCATGCGCAACTAACAGTGGGTAAAACTGCCTTCCAGTTTATAGCCTGCTACAGACCACCCTCCCAAACCCAGGAACCCCACTCGGCCTTCCTGAGAACACTGGAAAATATGAAGGTCTCTCCAAACACCATTATATTGGGTGACTTCAACTACCCAAACATAGACTGGGAGCATTACTCTAGCTCCAACACCCTAGCCCAAAGGTTCCTAGAATTTATAAACTCAAATGCTATGGAACAACTTGTCACCACTCCCACAAGAGGGGAAAACATACTGGACCTGATCATCACCAACATGGGGACTCTATGCTCCAGACCAGAAGTGTTTCCCTCACTGGTAAGATCAGACCATAAACTAATCTCACTGGATATTCACATCCCGATCCCATCCCCTGCCCAGAAAACCACAGTGAAAAACTTCTCTAAAGCAAATTTCACACTCCTCAAAACTGAGGTGGAATCCTTCAAAGCCCCCGGGCCTGCGGAAAATACGGCCCAGACCACAGAATCCTTTATAAACGCATTCTATGAACACCTTCAGGAATGCATGGATCATGCATTCCCAAATAAAACCAAGACCCAATCCTCCAAAGGCAGACGTCCTGTCTGGTGGACCCCAGCCATAAACAAACTATACAATAGAAGGAGGAAGCTACTAAATGATAGAGCAAAATCCCAAAAAGGGAAGGCATCACTGATCAGTATTAGCAAAAAACTACGGGCACACATAAAATTGTCTAAGGCCAGCTTCGAGAGAAAAATTGCACAGGGCACTAAGGATAATCACAAGGCTTTCTTTAGTTATGTTAGGAACCTGGGTGGTAATTCCCAGATATGCTCAGAATTAGTCCAAAATGACAAAAATACACCGAACCCACAGACATTGCCAACATCCTAGCTGACAGGTTCAGCAAACTCCCCCACCAAAAGGGCAAATATCTATCCCAGCAGAGTGCTGCCCCCCTGACATCTCAGATGCTCAGGTAAGAGCCACCCTCTCCAAAGCAAAAAACACAGCATCAATGGGACCAGATGGTGTCCCGGGCTGCGTCCTACATGAACTCCAAAAAGAGCTAAACCCAAACATAAAACTACAGTTCAATCTCAGCCTTACTACAGGATATGTGCCCAAAGAGTGGCGTACAGCAACAGTGGTCCCTCTCCATAAAGGTGGTGCCTCAACGGATCCTGGAAACTATTGCCCCATAAGCCTGACTAGTTGGCCTGCAAAGCTATGGAAAGGATCATCATGGACCTCATAAAAAAAGATATTGGGGACCTACAAACACTGGATCCTACCCAGTTCGGCTTTGTTAAGGGCAGATCCTGCCTCTTAAATCTGGTTGATTTCTTTGAAACAGTCACCAAGGCCATTGACGAGGGGAAGGTGGTCCACACAGCCTACCTGGACCTCACAAAAACCTTCGATACAATACCCCACTCGGGCATTATAGATAAGCTCACCAGCTTAAATATAAACCCTATGTCACTAGATGGATTGCAAATTGGCTCAAGGACAGAACCCACATGGTTAGAATTGCTGGTGCCATGTCAGACTCCAAACCAGTTACAAGTGGTGTCCCACAAGGCTCAGTCCTGGGACCTCTCTAGTTCGATATATATTTCTCGGAGTTACAGGCCAACACGGAAGGACTGTGGCTGACCAAGTTTGCAGATGACTGCAAACTGGGCACCATAATCGACTCTCCAGCCGACACAAGCATCCTCCACAAGGGCCTCATAGAAACAGACAACTGGTGCCAGAGCCATGGCCTCAAGCTAAATGCCAAAAAGTGTATAGTCATCCCCTTTGGCAAAAACAAAGTGCCCACAAATTACCACATAGGTGGTAATCCATTAAGTACAGAAGAAGTAATTAGGGACCTGGGGACCCAAGTTGATAGCAATCTCTCATTTGACAACCACGTGGCCAAAGTGGTTAGAAAAACATTTTATATAACCCACCTAATCATGAAGGGATTCACATCTAGATCAAGGGACGCCATCGTGCCTCTTTACTCATCCCTCATCAGGCCCATAATTGAGTACAATGCCCTTTGGGATGTACCTTACCAAACACCTGCAGCAACTGGAAAGACCCCAAAAGTACCTCACCAAGAGGATCAAAGGGCTCAAACAGATGCCATATGCTGCCCGGTTAAAGAAACTCCAGCTCTACTCAGTGGCATACCGCCTGTTCAGAGGTGATCTGTGCCTGACGTATAAACCCATGTCCAACCCGGAATTAATGGACATGCTGCACCTCAGAAAATCCAAATCCCATCGAGCTACGCGCTCGAGAGACTTGAACCTCAGCACTGAAATAAATAGGACATGCTGGAGGGACAGATTCATAACCCAGAGGCTCCCTTCACTCTGGAATAAAATCCCAGTCCAGGTTAGGCAGAGTCCCTCATTGACTCTCTTCAAGAGGAATCTTGATGAGTGGATGGGAGATCGTAGGTTTACCCCGGGTATCACTTCTGTGTCACTGTTAGACAGAGGCACAGTATACTAACCTCGAAAAAGGGCATAGCAAAATAAATTTAAAATGGGTGGCGAAAGCCAAACACATTCTGGCTAGGCTTATAAATGCCCAAGGGCAGATAGCCTAGTATGAACCTATGAACCTATGAACCTATAAAGTTACAGACTTTGCTGCCTTTATAACAAACTGTAAGTTAATTTACTCACTAAACTACACTGTTTGACTAAAATCTATTGCATATCTGCTCTCGCTATAAGTTAATGAATACATTGATATGTCTTTGTAAAGTACTTTGGTGAGAAGAGGATGAAGGTATGGTTAATACACCTGTCATAGTCAATACACTATGTTAATAACTTAAATAAATTTACTATATAAGATAGATAATACTACGTAAGAGATGCCCTAAGGCTAAAACTACAATTATTCAGCCACACTACATAGCAATTTCATCTATCATCCTTTTGTCATCAAACAGAAGATAACATATGCTGATTAGTCAAAAGTTTCATGTTAAAAACAACCATTATCTGAATTTTGCTAAACAATGGGCAGGATTCACGAAGGCTTGCACGGAGTCTAAGAGTAGTGTAAGACTCCATGCAGCCTTCGTGATCCAGGAACAGCCCTAAAGTCCATGTAAGAGAGCAGCTAAAACGTCTCTTACACGGAGTGGGCATGGATATGCTAATCACCTCACTTGCAGCCCAAAGGCATGCAAATGAGGTAGATTAGCGATCCACGAAGCCCAAAGCAGCCTGTGTAAGAGCCGTTTTAGCTGCAGAAATGTACTCAGTTGACAACTGAGTATGTTTCTGCAAAAGCCACAACGGAGCCATGTCAGCTCCAAATAAAGGGAACATATGTGTCAGGCAGCATGCCAATGGCCAAATATGTGGCCATTGGCAAGGTACCCCAATGCAAATATAAAAATACAACGCAGGGCATCCCCGCGCAAACGGGCTGCACTGTATAAAACATAAAAATGAAGGTTATAAACCCACAAATGTGGGTTTTATGCAATACATGGATTTACAATGCAGGGACCAGTAGACCAAAAACAACATGGCCACCGTTTAGTGGTTGCTAAGGGGGGAAGCTGAGTCTAAGACATGTAATTAAGCATTAGTAGGCAATCTGATGTAAATGAGTGTTAGGATACTGAATTCCACTGTCACATAGCAAATGAGCACATTCTGAGTAGTGTAAGAGATACATAAGGGGGAGGAATAGAGTAGGAGATAGGTGACATCACAGGGGGGAATGGTAGAAAGAAATGCAGTTCATTGGAGGTTAGTGTTACATGACAGATGTCAGACACATATCATGGAAAGAGGAGGGCCACAACATAAGCATGGGAAAGTCAAGAAATGGAAGGTGTGTACTGTTGCTTACACCAAAGTTTCTTGCTGGGCGTGCAGGTGCACGTGTGCGCGCCATGAAGCGTGAGTAGGGCAGTGTGCGCGTGTAAGGCAGACTGAGCATGTGGGAGCCTGTTGGCAGACTTGTAAGACTGTTTGCGCTGGTGTGCACGTGTTTTAACCCGAATAAGACGATTGTAAACCGTGTAAGCATGTGTGCGTGCATGTAAGCCACTGTGAGCGTGTTTCTGCTGGTATGCACGTTGCTCCCCCCTGAGGAAACAGAAAGGAAAAAGGAAGCAACAGAATTAGTAGGAAGCTAGCAGGGAATACTGCTGGAGCTAGCAGGTGAAAACAATTAGAAGCAGGCAATTACACAGGCAGAATAGTAGCTCAGCCAAGCACTTAAAACTCTGCAAACAGCAGTGCAGGATGTTTCTCTCAAGAGACACTGCAAGATAGGAGTAAGCTATTAGAAGTGAAAACTGAAAAAGCTGAACTCAGAGCAGAAATGCTAGGGGCTGCCATAGCTGTCATAAGGAGACATAGGCTACTTGGTGAGGGTGGTGACAATGCAGATGGTGCCAGACAACCCACAGTGAGGAGATGGAGAAGAGTGTACAGGCCCAGGGTCACCTACCACGGGTTACATGAGCTGGAGATAGTAGAGTGCTATAGAGTGGACAGAGACCTCCTGCAGCAAATTGTCGAGCTGTGCAGGCCACGCCTCACACACAGAACCAACAGAGGGGAACCCATCCCAGTGGAAACCAAGGTATGTGTTGGCATAAGAATACTAGCAACAGGTACCTTCCAGAGACCAACTGGTGATATGATGGGGATATCACAGGCATCAGCCTCCAGGGTACTGCACCAGTTCCTGGATGCCATGTCAGCACATGTCGGTGATCATGTATATTTCCCCAATGCCCGTGAGGTATTGGCCAGCAATATGCGTCTCTTCCAGCAAATAGCGGAATACCCTGAGGTAGTGGGTGCAATAGACTGCACACACATATGCATCAAAGCACCAGCCGGTGAGTGGGGTAGGGCCTACATTAACCGCAAGGGCTTCCCCTCCATCAACTGCCAGGTGGTGTGTGATGCCCAGGGCATAATAATGAATGTGTGTGCTGGCTGCCCTGGGAGCTACCATGATTCCCATATCTGGCATTTGACGCAGCTGTACCAGACATTTGCCAATGGGGACATCCCACGTGGACACCTAGTGGGGGATGCAGGTTATGCACTGGAGCCGTGGCTGATGACACCCATCAGAAATGCACACACACCTGAACAGGAACGCCATAATGAGGCACATGCACAAACACGTAATGTAATAGAGCTTGTGTTTGGGCTGCTCAAGTCATGGTTCCGGTGTCTGGACACATCTGGTGGAGTCTTGCAGTACTCACCAACTACATGTACCCAAATTGTCATGGTATGTGCTATGCTACATAATATGATCTTGCGATAACAGATGCAGCAGGACCAGTATAGGGCCAGGCCAAACAGCCCCCCACCATTGCGAAGGCCATCACAGGCAGAGCGTGACTCAGAGGAGGAACAACCTGAGCCTGCCCCAGTAGGCAGAAGGAGGCATGCCCAGTATGCCCTGGCCTTGGCAAAGAGCTAACGCATAGCACATACACTGGCTCAGTAGGAACCCTGGGAATGATACCCCTCTCTGACTCACTCATATAATAACATGGATGCCTAAAATGACATAACCTGCTCTCAAACATGTACAGGGAGTGCAATATGTGCATCCGACAGAGGCAGCCCTCCAGCACCACCTGAGGCATGAATGCCATGTGTTAAGCAATGTAACACCATGTAGTATATGCACATTTGAGGACCCTGACTAACATCCTACCCTCACCAAGCATGATGCCACAATATGACGATGAGATGATCAATTGCAATAATTGGCTGAAGTATTGCAGTTAGTCAAAGGGGATCCAATGTGTGCCAGCCTGGGATGACATGCTGAGCATGACATGATGCTCCACCTGCTAGGGGTGACGTGCACCTATCAGTGCAGGCCTTATGGATACTGGCAAAGGCTGTTGTTACCCACAGCGTGCCCTGAATAGGTAAGGCTCAAAACACAAACCCACCTCCATAGGTATCACAAGGGATAAGAACCTAGATGTAATGCTACCCAATGCCAGACGTCTAAACAGCAAGATGCATGCAGTCTAAACTCACCCAGTATGGAGAATGTTGATATCTGTCCTGTAACAGAAAACTGGGTCAAGGCTCACAACAGCACCCTAACACTACCAGGTTAGACCTCATACTGTGCTGTACAGCCTCAAAACATGGAACAAGCTACAAAAGGAGGGTGACTAGCAATAATTGTCAAGGATAACCACACCCCCATGTTGGTACCACAACAAGTAGCAGCATGGACTAGCCATGGGCAAGTAACAGTGGCTAAAACTGCCTCCCAGTTTATAGCCTGCTACAGACTACCGTCCTAACACCAGGAACTGTACCTGGCCTATGTTGGAATACATGAATATATCAAGCCCTCCACACCACATTATATTGGGTGACTGAAAATACCCAGACATAGACTGGGAGCATTATACTAGCTCCAACACTGTAGGACAAAAGTTCCTAGAATCCATAAACCAAAATGCCCAGGAACAACGTACCACTCCCACAAGAGGGGTAAGCATACTGGATGTGATAATCAGCAACATGGGTACTGGATGGCAAGATGAGAAGTGTATCCCTCACTGGTAAGACCAGACCATAGAGTAATCACACTGGATATACACATCCTGACCACAGTCCCTGGCCAGAAAACCACAGTGAAAAACATGTGTAAAGCAAAAGTTGCACTCCTCCAAACTGATGTGGAATCCATTAAAGGCCCTGTGCAGGTGCAAAATATGGGCCACACCTCAGATCCTGTTATACAGGCATTCCATGAACACTGCCAGGAATGCTTGGATTATGCAATCCCAAATAAAAACAGGACAAAATGCCATACACGCAGGCATCTGGCATGCTGGAGTCCAGCCATTACCAAACCATGCAAGAGAATGAGGAAGCTACTACATGATAGAGCAAACATAAAAAGGGAAGTAATCACTGATCAGTGGTATGGCAATAAAATATGTCCACACATACAATCCACTAAGGCCAGCTACAACAAGTTGAATCTGTGAATCCTGAGGCAATGTTACACCTGTCTCAAGTACACAGACAACCCTCAACTCCCCCCAAGAAATACAAATATATGTGAGAGATGCAACCATTTATCCAAACCGGAGGCTGAGCTCCCTCAACTCAGTACTGTCAAAACTAGTCAGGAGGAGAAGGTAACCACACACACCACAAACCCAGTCCCACATAGACCTATCACAACTGCAAACCAAAGACATAAACACAGAAAAACATTCCCGGAGGCCCTAATTACAAACACACCACACCAACAGAGGCCTCCAAAGCAGACACCCAAGCAACCACAACCTCCAAACATAGCACATGCAACACACAGTACACAAAGCTGGTGTGCCAAACAGTCACAGGCCAGAAGGAGAAACAACATGCCTGATACAGTTGTAATAGGTAACTCCATAGTCAGACAAACTGCTGTCCCGCTCACCAGACTGAACAAGGGAAAGGGTACAGTAAGCTGCCTGTAGGCTGCTACAATACGCCACATAACACAAGTACGCAGGTCACCCCAAAGCAAGTAGAAATATGATGCAGTCATTGTCCATGCTGGCATGAATAACCTGAGATGTACCTCCCTGGACTACATGAAAAGAGACATAGATGAGCTCTTTGATTATGTAGTCCAGGCCGGTATGACACTGACCATTTGCAGCATCCTACCCTCACCAAGAATGATGCCACAGTACAAACACAGAATGATCAGCTTTAACAAGTGGCACAATTACTGGTGTCATTCCAAGGGGATCCAATGTCTGTCTGCTTGGGATGTCATGCTTGACAAGCCACGCTGCTGTTCCAGGGATGGCTTGCACCTGTTACCCCTGGGTGTCTGGATATTGGATAAGGCTTTTGCCACCTCCATAGAGCCTTTTGTAGGCAAGGCTGAAAAGACTAACCCACCACCCTAGAAAACATAAGTGGAAAGAAACATAAGGGTAATGCTGACCAATGCCAGACGTGTACACCACAATATGCATGCTCCTGAGGCCCTCCCCAGTATGGAGAACATCGATGTCCATGCAGTGACAGAAACCTGCTGCAAGCCTCCTGACAGCACACCAGCACTACCAGGTTATAACTCATATCATGCGTTATGGCCCCAAAACCTGGACCAAAACATAAAAGGAGGGGGAGCATCCATATTCAGCACAGACACCCATACGTCCAGGTAATTGACAATGCACGAAGCATCGGAGACCACCCATGTGCAACTAACCGTAGGCAAAACTGCTGTACAGTCTGTAGCATGCTACAGACCCCACTCTCACACACAGGAACCCCTCCCAGCCGTCCTGAAGACACTGGACAGTATGAATGTCCCACCAAATACAAAACAAGGTACTCACAAATTACCACATAGGTGGTAAACCATTATGTATGGAAGGAGTAATCAGGGACCTAGGGACACAAGTGGACAGTAACCTGTTATGTGACACTCACATTGCCAATGTGGCTAGGAAGACTGTCTATATTGGACACCGTATCATGAAAGGATTCACATCTACGTCAACAGAGGTCATTGTGCTCTATGCTGTTCTCTTATCAGACCCATAATCTAGTACAATGCCTCATTTGGGATGTACCTTACCTGACACCTGCAGCAGTTAGAAAGACCTCAAAGGTACCTCACCAAGAGGATAAAGGGTCTCAAATATATGTCATATGCTGCCTGGCTGTAGACACCCCAGCTGAATGCAGTCACATACTCCCTACACAGAGGCGTTGTATGCCTGTTGTACAAGGCCATGTCCAACACAGGAGTAATGGACATGCTCCACCCCAGAAAACCCAAAGCCATCGGAGCTGTGAGAGTGAGAGATGTCAACGTCAACACATAATGACATAGGATGTGCTGGAGGGACAGATACATAACCCAGAGACCCCCTACACCCTGGAACAGAATCCCACTCAATGTTAGGCAGAGCCCCTCACTGACACTCTTCAACAGGAATCTTGCCAAGTGGATAGATGATCGTAGATGTACACTGGGGGTCTTCACTGTGTCACGTCCAGACAGAGGCACAGTAAAGTAAATCATAAATGGCCATAATATTCACGTAGCAAAGGGTGGCGAAAGCCACACACACTCTGGCTAGGCTTATAAATGCCCTAGGGTGGATAGCCTAGTATGAACCTATGACCCTATGAAGATACAAATTGTACAGGACACTAAAGATAATCACAAGGCTTTCTCAACTGATGGTAGGAACCTTGTTGGGAATTCACGGATATGCTCTGAATCACTCAAATATTACAAACAACATACCAAACACACACACATATTGCCAACATACAACCTGACAGGTGCAGTGCAAACCACCCCCCCAGAATGCAAAATATCTATCCCAGCAGACTGCTGGCCCCCTGACATTGCAGATGCTGAGGTAACAGCCAGCATCTACAAAGCAAAACACACAGCAGCAATGGTATGAGATGGTGTCCTGGGCTGAGTCCAACATGGACTCCAAGAAGAATGGAATGCCAAATCACACTACTGCTCAATGTCAGCCTTACCACAGGATATGTACCCAAAGAGCAGTGTACAACAACAGTGGCCTTTCTCAACAAAGGTGTTGCCTGAATGGATACTGCAAACTACCACCCCAGAATCCTGACAAGCTTGGTCTGCACAGCTATGGAAAGGATCAGCATGTACCGCAGACATAAAGATATTGGGGACCTACTGACACCGGACCCTACCCAGTGTGGCTTTCTTAAGTGCAGATCCTGCCCTTTAAACATGTTTGACTCATTTGAAACAGTCATTAAGGTCACTGATGAGGGCAATGTGGTCCACACAGTGTAGCTGGACCTTGCAAAGGCTTCCATACAATACCCCATGTGTTCATTATAGATAGGCTCACCAGCTTAAATATAAACCCCTATGTCAGTAGAGGGGTTACAAACCAGACCAAGGACAGAACTGACATGGTCAGACATGCTGCAGCCATGTCAGACTACAAACCAGATATAACTGGCATCCCACAAGGCTTGGTCCTGGGACCTCCCTCGTTTGGTATATATGTCCCATAGGTACAGGCCAACATGGAAGGACTATGTCTGAACATGTTTGCAGAGGACTACAAACTGGCCACCATATCTGACCCTCCAGCTGACACAAGCATCCCACAAAGGGCCACATAGAAACAGACAACTGGTGTCATAGTCATGTCAGCAAGCTAATTGCAGAAAAGTGTATAGTCAACCCCTGTGGATATACAGTAAGTGCCCACCAATTACCACATAGGTGTTAACCCATTAAGTACTTAACATGTAATGAGAGACCTGGGGACACAAGATGATAGATATCCTGCATTGGACAAACATGTGGCTGTAGTGGTTACAGAAACATACCATATACCCACCTATCATGAAGGTTGTCAGATCTAGATAAGGGAGGTCATTGTGGCTCTGCAGTCATCCTTCATCAGCGTTACAATTGACTACAATAGCCCCTGTGGGATGTGCCTCAGCAGACACCTCCATCAACTGTAAAGTCCCCAAAAGTACCTCACCAGGAGTATTAAAGAGCTTGAACAGATGCCATGTGTTGCCTGATTAAACAAACTGCAGCTCCACACACTGCCATACTGCCCACCCAGAGGCAAGCTGTGCCTGATGTATAAAGCCATGTCCAAGCTGGAATCAATGAACATGCTGCACCTTGTAAAATCTGAATGGCAGTGAGCTATGCACATGAGAGACCTAAACCCCAGCACTGACATACATAGGACAAGCTGTACTGAATGATCCATAACACAGAAGCCACCTCCACTCATGAGTAAACTCCCAGTACAGGTTAGCCAGAGAGTCACTCATCGACTCTCCTCAAGAGGAATCTTGATGAGTGGATGGGAGATGGTAGGTTTATCCTGGGTATCACTGTTATGTCAAGGGTAGACAGAGGCACAGTATACTAACCATGACATATGTCATGGCAAACTCCACTTACAATGTGTGTCGAAGGACAAACACACTCTCCGACTAGCATTAGAAATGGCCTAGGGCACATCGCTAGTGTTTGCCAATGTACACCTATGTTGTGGAATACACTACCAATGTTGGACAAGCCTGGTTTAAGTAGTTCATATCTGAACATAATGCAACATGGTCAGATGTGCACAACTGGCCCCTAACCAGGCTGTTGTGCTCACTATGAAAATGTAAAGCAGTGATAGGACTAAAGGCCAGGATACTGTCCACCACAGTGAAAATACTGAACCAGTACACTATACGGTACTACAGTGTTAGGTCAGTATGAAAGGATGTTGACAACTGTATGCAAAGTATCCCATGCAAACCCTGCAGGCAGAGTATAATCCCTGTTGTGTTCAGACACAAAGCAGTTGGACAGTAACTACACAACATGACACACAACACACAACCATAAACGTGAGATATTGTTGAAGTTCACACTCATCCACAAATGTGGTGGGCTGCAGAGTTCAACATATGGAAAGCTCACACTGGGCATGCTCGCAAACTTTGATAAATGAGACATATGTCAGACAACATGCCATGGGAAGCCTGAACTGGGCATGCACACACACTTAGGCCAAATCTCAGTTTAGCAGTTGGCCACACATATCTGGTATTTGTACGTGTTATTCCAGGAACCAACCACATTACAGCAATCTGCCCAGTGCACACAGTTAAATGACTACAGAGACATACGTGATATAGTGGATCCCTCCCATATTCAAACATCTTCCACAGATACACAAGTTGTTCATAAAAACAGGGAATGCTATGGCAATAAAGACCTGCAAACAGTCTATCAGCAACAAATATTGTGCATCTGACAATTAAACATATGGGTGTACAGGTCAACACTAGGCTGTTTGCCCTAGGGAATGACAGCTTAGCCAGAGTGTGCTTGGCGTCTGCCTCCCCAGTACAGTAGGCTACTGTGCCACTGTAAAGTAGGTCACATAAGGCACCGTGTGAGGCTAGTGTGCTGTGCCTCTGTCAAGCAGGGACACAGTGGAGATCCCAGGGGTTGAATTTGCTAAGCCACATCCATGTTGTTGGTGTGTGCCAGGAGAGGGTTGCTGAGGACCTCTAACAGTAAGTGGGCATCAATAACAGACTGAGGGGAGCCTTATCTGCATTGTCTGGACAATTTCACTGTCAACACTTTGTCGTGATGATTATGAGGGATTGAAGTGTCGTGCCAGTACTGTTCAGAGATGTCCTCCCTCTGTGGGCTACTGCTCTGCAATGTATTAGCTCACTCTGTCTGTTGGACAGCTCATATATGGCTGGTGTACACCTGACAGGTGTCCTGTTGTGGAGCAGTCATGGGTATATTTGGGATAGCATGATCAATGCAAACCTTCCACATGCTCATAGAATGCAATTGTCAAGGATTATGCAGAGTGGCCTGTATACTCCCCCAGCATGGGTCCTTTGAAGTCTTCCACCCCAGACTTCACAAGTGTAAAGTCTGCTTTTGATAAATACACATTGTTTGCAGTGACAACCTTGCCTGGGGGTGGGGATGGGATATGGATGTCCAGGGAAAGGTGGGTATGGTCAGATATCAACAATGGTGGTCTACCTCTGGTGTGGAACAGTGAGTACCCATGTTGTAGATGGTCAGGTGCAATATGTATTCCCCCTTGTGGTTCTGCCATAGCACATGGACTCACAAATTGTAGTGGCTGTAGGGTAATGTTGTAGAGGCCTGAGTAGTTCCCACACACAACATACCTGTACCTGACGTTAACAACTGGAATGGTGTATGTGAACACCTGCATATCTTGGCACTGTTCCCACAGAAGCAAAGTGTGTGTCCTGGATGTGGGAGGGGTGGTCCGAACTGGTTGTGTTATGTGTTACAGGTCCTGTGGTCACGAAGCATGGTATAGAACATAACCTGCCAGTGCAATGTGCATATCTGACCCTGAAGTAGGTGGCTGCAAATGCATATATATGCTATCCCCCACCTGACAGGTAGTACTAGATGTACATACCTCTGTAGAAATAATGATGTCAGCACCCTATAAATACTGCAGGTGCAGAACAGATGCCCAGTAATTCGGATAGTGCGCTCGGCTAATGTGTCTCCCTCAAGTGTCATAATATAGTTAGGTAGGGTTTTGAATCCTGCAAATGCGCAGTGTGTGTGTGTGTGTGGATGAGTGGGGTTGGTGTATGTGCAAGTCTATGTGAGGGAAATGTCCCTTTTGGCAACTGGGAAAACACACTACAGAATGCACATTCCCCTTTCTAAACACTGATGATGTCAGCACCCTATAAGTACAGCAGGAGAAGGGAAACCTCCCAGTAATGCGAATAGTGCACTCTGCTAATGCATCCGTCTCGAGTGTCATAACATAGTTAATTAAGGGATTGAATCCTGAAAATGCTCAGTTTTTGCTGGAGGGGGATTAGTATGTGTGCAATTCTGTATGAAAGAAATGACCCTTTTGGCAACTAGGAGAACACACTACAGGATGCACATTCCTCTTTCTAAACACTGATGATGTCAGCACCCTATGAGTACAGCAGGAGAAGGAAAACCTCCCAGTAATGCAAAAAGCGTGCTCTGCTAATGCATCCGTCTCGCGTGTCATAACATAGTTAGGTAGGGGTTTAAATCCTGCAAATGCTAAGTGTGTGTGGATGGGGGTTAGCGTGTTTGCAATTCTGTGTGAAAGAAATGTCCCTTTTGGCAACTAGGAGAACACACTACAGGATGCATATTCCTCTTTCTAAACACTGATGATGTCAGCACCCTATAAGTACAGCAGGAGAAGGGAAATCCCCCAGTAATGCGAATAGCACGCTCTGCTAATGCGTCCGTCTTGTATTCCATAACATAGTTAGGTAGGGGTTTGAAACCTGCAAGTGTGTGTGTTTGGATGAGGGGGGTTAGTGTGTGTGCAATTCTGTGTGAGGGAAATGTCCCTTTTGGCAACTAGGAGAACACATGACAGGATGCACATTCCCCTTTCTAAACACTGATGATGTCAGCACCCTATAAGTACAGCAGGAGAAGGGACACCTTCCAGTAATGCGAATAGCGCGCTCTGCTAATGCGTCTGTCTTGAGTGTCATAACATAGTTAGGTGGGGGGGTGGAAGTAGGGTGTGTGCAATTACATGTGTGAGAGAACTGACCCTTTTGCCAACCAGTACAACACGCCAGCTGCTGCATATTCCAATCTCTACACAGAGATGATGTCAGCACCCTACAAGTACAGCGGAAGAGGCCAAATCGGGGGGGGGTGTAAGTAGGGTGTGTGCAATTACATGTGTGAGAGAACTGACCCTTTTGCCAACCAGTACAACACACCAGCTGCTGCATATTCCAATCTCTACACAGAGATGATGTCAGCACCCTACAAGTACAGCGGAAGAGGCCAAATCGGGGGGGGGGGGGAGTAGGGTGTGTGCAATTACATGTGTGAGAGAACTGAACCTTTTGCCAACCAGTACAACACACCAGCTGCTGCATATTCCAATCTCTACACAGAGATGATGTCAGCACCCTACTAGTACAGCGGAAGAAAATTGGGGGGGGTGGAAGTAGGGTGTGTGCAATTACATGTGTGGAGAACTGACCCTTTTGCCAACCAGTACAACACACCAGCTGCTGCATATTCCAATCTCTACACAGAGATGATGTCAGCACCCTACAAGTACAGCGGAAGAAGCCACATCGGGGGTGGAAGTAGGGTGTGTGCAATTACATGTGTGAGAGAACTGACCCTTTTGCCAACCAGTACAACACACCAGCTGCTGCATATTCCAATCTCTACACAGAGATGATGTCAGCACCCTACAAGTAGAGCGGAAGAGGACAAATCGGGGGGGGGGGTGGAAGTAGGCTGTGTGCAATTACATGTGTGAGAGAACTGACCCTTTTGCCAACCAGTACAACACACCAGCTGCTGCATATTCCAATCTCTACACAGAGATGATGTCAGCACCCTACAAGTACAGCGGGGGGGGGGGGGTGGAAGTAGGGTGTGTGCAATTACATGTGTGAGAGAACTGACCCTTTTGCCAACCAGTACAACACACCAGCTGCTGCATATTCCAATCTCTACACAGAGATGATGTCAGCACCCTACAAGTACAGCGGAAGAGGCCAAATCAGGGGGGGGGGTGGAAGTAGGGTGTGTGCAATTACATGTGTGAGAGAACTGACCCTTTTGCCAACCAGTACAACACACCAGCTGCTGCATATTCCAATCTCTACACAGAGATGATGGCAGCACCCTACAAGTACAGCGGAAGAGGCCAAATCTCCCAGTAATGCAAATAGCATGCTCTGCTACTGCGTCTCTCACTACTGTCATAGCATAGTTAGTTATGGCTATGAATTCCACACATGCCACGTGTGTTTTTGTCACACAGAATGCCCATGTGTGTGGGTTGTTGTTCACAATAATGCATGACATTGATTAAACCAGTAATGGCAATGGACACAGATGATGTATGTGTGTGCCAAATACACATATGTACCTGTGACCTTCAATAGTTCCCATGTCTGACGCCTGCCACATGTGAATACATGGTATTTGCACTGGATAACATTATGACTGTGGTCTTCTGTGCGGGTGCTGCATGTGGTATGTGTATATACAGTGTGAGATGTATATGGTATCATCCTAGCAGCGGGGATACACATCTGGTCTGGGGCATATAGTCTACATGTTGCTGATGAACAGGTGCTGCATGCTTTCACCTGTTGTGGGAGTGGTAACAAGTTGTTCCATAGCAATGCAGTGACTACATGCTAGGAACCTTTCAGCTAGGGTGTTGTAGCTACAGTAATTCATCAGCATTCAGTAATACGTCAGCATTCCTGGTGAGGGTATGATGCCAACCAAGGTCAGGGTCATACCAGAATGTGCCACATGCTCAGAGAGCCCTTCCATGTTCCCTATCATGTAGTCCAGGGAGGTACATCACAGGTTAGCATTAGTGGCATGGACAATGACTGAGTCATATGTGTCCATGCCTCTGACTGACCTGTATGCTTGTGTTATGTGGTGGACCATAGTGCCCCACGGGCATATCACTGTGACCTTCACCTTGTCCAGCCTGGTGAGCGGGACCTCACTGTGCCGGACAATAAAGGTACCTAACACAACTGTAGCAGGTGTGTTGTCTAGCCGTACAGGCTGTGACTGTTTGGCACACAGGATTTGTGTGCTATGTGTTGCATGTGCTGTGTTCTGGCTTAACATATGCCTGTGTGCCAGCTGTAGAGGTGTCTGCTGCTCAGGCAGGATGCTATTCTGAGGCTCCACGAATGGCCCAGTGTGTTCACGTGTTTGAATTGCTGTCAGAGTAGGTCTACATCTGACTGGTATTGTAGTCACTGTAGTATTTCATGCCACCTGACAGGTTATGCCAGTACTGGGTTCAGAGTGCTTAGTCCCCAGTTTGGCTATGTGGTTGCATCTCATACATGTGTTGTACGTCCATGTGTAGGGGAGAGGGTTGACTGTGTACATGTGGCAGCTGTGACATTGCCACATGACCCACATATTCCACAACTGTACCATAGAGGTGACTGACAAGTGACCTTTGCACATGCTACCATAGTATTGTGATTGCCATGGTGATTAACAACACATAGGGCCAATGGGGAACAAGGTACATAGGTTCATAGGTTCATAGGTTCATACTAGGCTATCTGCCCTAGGGCATTTATAAGCCTAGCCAGAATGTGTTTGGCTTTCGCCACCCATTTTAAATGTATTTTGCTATACCCTTTTCCGAGGTTAGTATACTGTGCCTCTGTCTAACAGTGACACAGAAGTGATACCAGGGGTAAACCTAGAATCTCCCATCCACTCATCAAGATTCCTCTTAAAGAGAGTCAATGAGGGACTCTGCCTAACCTGGACTGGGATTGTATTCCAGAGTGAAGGGAGCCTCTGGGTTATGAATCTGTCCCTCCAGCATGTCCTATTTATTTCAGTGCTGAGGTTCAAGTCTCTCGAGTGTGTAGCTCGATGGGATTTGGATATTCTGAGGTGCAGCATGTCCATTAATTCCGGGTTGGACATGGCTTTATACGTCAGGCATAGTTCGCCTCTGAACAGGCGGTACGCCACTGAGTAGAGCTGGAGTTTCTTTAACCGGGCAGCATATGGCATCTGTTTGAGCCCTTTGATCCTCTTGGTGAGGTACTTTTGGGGTCTTTCCAGTTGCTGCAGGTGTCTGGTAAGGTACATCCAAACAGGGACATTGTACTCAATTATGGGCCTGCTGAGGGATGAGTAAAGAGGCACAATGACCTCCCCTGATCTAGATGTGAATCCCTTCATGATGAGGTGGGCTATATAAAATGTTTTTCTAACCTCTTTGGCCACGTGGTTGTCAAATGAGAGATTGCTATCAACTTGGGTCCCCGGGTCCCTAATTACTTCTTCTGTACTTAATGGATTCCCACCTATGTGGTAATTTGTGGGCACTTTGTTTTGCCAAAGGGGATAACTATACACTTTTTGGCATTTAGCTTGAGGCCATGACTCTGGCACCAGTTGTCTGTTTCTATGAGGCCCTTTTGGAGGGTGCTTGTGTCGGCTGGAGAGTCGATTATGGTGGCCAGTTTGCAGTCATCTGCGAACTTGGTCAGCCACAGTCCTTCTGTGTTGGCCTGTACCTCCGAGAAATATATACCGAACAAGAGAGGTCCCAGGACTGAGCCTTGTGGGACACCACTTGTAACTGGTTTGGAGTCTGACATGGCTCCAGCAATGCTAACCATGTGAGTTCTGTCCTTGAGCCAGTTTGCAATCCATCTAGTGACATAGGGGTTTTTATTTAAGCTGGTGAGCTTCTCTATAATGCCCGAGTGCGGTATTGTATCGAAGGCTTTTGCGAGGTCCAGGTAGGCTGTGTGGACCACTTTCCCCTCGTCAATGGCCTTGGTGACTGTTTCAAAGAAATCAACTAGGTTTAAGAGGCAGGATATGCCCTTAACAAAGCCGAACTGGGTAGGATCCAGTGTCTGTAGGTCCCCAATATCTTTATTTATGAGGTCCATGATGATCCTTTCCATAGCTTTGCAGACCAAGCTAGTCAGGCCTATGGGGCGATAGTTTCCAGGATCTGTTGAGGCACCACCTTTATGGAGAGGGGCCACTGTTGCTGTATGCCACTTTTTGGGCACATATCCTGTAGTAAGTCTGAGATTGAACAGTAGTTTTATGTTTGGGTTTAGCTCTTCTTGGAGTTCATGTAGGACACAGACCGGGACACTGTCTGGTCCCAATGATGCTGTGTTTTTTGCTTTGGAGAGGGCGGCTCTTACCTGCGCATCTGAGATGTCAGGGGGCAGCACTCTGCTGGGATAGATATTTGCCCTTTTGGTGTGGAGGGGGGGAGAAGTTTGCGCTGAACCTGTCAGCTAGGATTTTGGCAATGTCTGTGGGTTCGGTGTTTCTTTTGTCATTTTGGACTAATTCTGAGCATATCTGGGAATTACCACCCAGGTTCCTAACATAACTAAAGAAAGCCTTGTGATTATCCTTAGTGTCCTGTGCAATTTCCTCTCGAAGCTGGCCTTAGACAATTTTATTAGTGCCCGTAGTTTTTTGCTAATACTGATCAGTGAAGCCTTCCCTTTTTGGGATTTTGCTCTATCATTTAGTAGCTTCCTCCTTCTATTGTATAGTTTGTTTATGGCTGGGGTCCACCAGACAGGACTTCTGCCTTTGAAGGATTAGGTCTTGGTTTTATTTGGGATCGCATGATCTATGCATTCCTGAAGGTGTCCATAGAATCGTTTATAGAGGATTCTGCGGTCTGGGCCATATTTTCCACAGGCCCGGGGTCTTTGAAGGATTCCACCTCGGTTTTGAGGAGTGTGAATTTGCTTTAGTGAAGGTTTTCACTGAGGTTTTCTGGGCAGGGGGTGGGGTTGGGATGTGAATATCCAGTGAGATAAGTTTATGGTCTGATCTTACCAGTGAGGGATACACTTCTGGTCTGGAGCATAGAGTCTCCATGTTGGTAATGATCAGGTCCAGTATGTTTTCCCCTCTTGTGGGAGTGGTAACAAGTTGTTCCATAGCATTTGAGTTTATAAATTCTAGGAACCTTTGGGCTAGGGTGTTGGAGCTAGAGTAATGCTCCCAGTCTATGTTTGGGTAGTTGAAGTCGCCCAATATAATGGTGTTTGGAGAGACCTTCATATTTTCCAGTGTTCTCAGGAAGGCCGAGTGGGGTTCCTGGGTTTGGGAGGGTGGTCTGTAGCAGGCTATAACCTGGAAGGCAGTTTTACCTACTGTTAGTTGCACATGGATAGTCTCTGATGCTTCGTGCTTTGCCACCAACCTGGAGGTGTGGGTATCTTTGATGAATATCGATACTCCCCCTCCTTTTGTGGTTCGGTCCAAGTTTTGGGGCCGAAAAGCATGGTATGAGGTATAACCTGGTAGTGCTGGTGTGCTCTCGGTAACCCTGAACCAGGTATCGGTTACTGCACAGATATCGATGTTCTCCATGCTAAGGAGAGTTTCGAGTGCGTGCATCTTGAGGTTTAGACTTCTGGCGTTGAGTAGCATTACTCTTATTCTTATCCCTTGTGATACCTATGGAGGTGGGTTTGTCCTTTGAGCCTTTTCTAAAAAAGCCACTATGGGGGTAGCAAGAGCCTTTGCCAATATCCGAAAGCCCAGGGGTGACAGGTGCAAGCCGTCCCTAGCAAAGCAGGTGGTTCAACAAAAGGTGAGTATGTGAGGGTGTAGTGCATGTGATTAGTTAGCACTGGCATATATGACTGCTCACATGGACAAATGCCAGGTAAGTCATATGCAATGTGTCACAGGCAACGACCATGTGAACAGGACAAACAGTGACGTTCTGTCAAGTGAGGCATGGACATACATATAGTAAGCTATGCAGATGTCACTAGGAGTTCACAGAAGCTCTGTAACTCTGCATTGCAGGTGGGATCAGTGTTCCAGGGTAACTGCAAGCAAACATGCTTGCAAACAAAGCTACAGTAAGCAGGGCTGCATGTAGTCCATTGTACAACAAACAAACTGTACCACTTCCAGTAGGTAACAGTGCAAATATGCAGGCACTATACACATGTACATGGAAATACACAGGTCAGATGGCTAGGGTCCAGTCTCAGCACACACAAGTGTACAGACCATGTACCATCAGGATGTACAATAACTGAATGGAAACCCAGGTGCTCATACCTGCAGTAATACACATGTCAAATAACAGGCACTGAGCCTTCACTCAGCGGTTCCATACTTAGTAGGATGTATGCTACCTGGCCTACCATCACAGTATCCCTGACATGTATGGGGACTCTCCCTCCTGTGACAGTTAGTTTTGTGTGTTGGGGCTGTCTAGCATGGTATGAGATGTGAGCTTGCAGTGCTAGGGTGCTCCTGTGTGTCCCGTACCAGTTGTGTAGTAATGCACACATATCAACATCCTCAAACATCCACATTGCAGAGTCCAGTGTGGGCAACATGTCACTTGCAGTTTACATGTCCATCATTGCGTATCAATATTTTCATTACCTTATCCCCTGTGCTACCTATGTATGTAGCCTTCTGTTGACATCCTTACCACGAGTATGCCAACATGTGCAGATGATACACTATGGTACTTATCATGGGTGTAGACAACAGTACATGACAATCATACCCTTACTGCATCAGGCATGCTGGGATATACCCACAATTATATCATCACACAGTACTGTTAACAACATGATACTATTACTACACGTCTATGTAGTCACCCTGTGCATCAGCAACATGTTAACATGTACCTGCACTGATGTTACAGATTGCAGGAGGTGGCACAGTTTCATCACATGCATAGGGTGTGAACTTGGTATGCCTGGAGTCAGCCACCGATACCACCAATTGACATTTATGTGTATGTGTGTTGGTGAGGGACAGCAGTACAAGGTGGGGCAATGTTGATGCAGTGTGTGCATGTGCGGTAGCCCTAGTTGCTGTCAATTCGCATGTGTGTATGGATGCACACAGTTCCACCTCATGGCTGCCATATACTGGTGTTTGTGGACAGCCACAGACTGTACCAGCCTGGTCATACAGATCAGTGTCTCTGGCCACGGACCACGGTACCTGTGCCTTGCAGGGTGCTATGGACCGTATCCGGTACCAACCCAGACTGTGTACTGTCATCAGAAGCAGGTGTTCGATTGACTGCACACAGATCCTGTCAGGCCTGTCCAGAGCCACGTGCACGTGGTCTCCTGGGGGGGTCTGATGACAGCACAGACCCAGCATTGCTGCTGGCACTATGGGGGCAGCCGCGGCCCTGTTGTCATCCGCGACGACTGCCAGCTGCTGCTGTTGGGTGGCCCCCTACCCCGGCCCAAAACCCTTACCAGACACCTGCAGCAAACTGGAAAAGACCCTCAAAATTGCCTCCACCAAGAGGATCAAAGGTACTCAAACAGATGCCATATGTGCCGGTTAAAAGCCAAACTCCAGCTCTACTCAGTGGCATACCGCCTGTTCAAATTGCATCTGTGCCTGACGTATAAACCCATGTCCAACCTGGAATTAATGGACACATGCTGCACCTCTAGAAAATCCAAATCCCATCGAAGCATACGGCTAAGAGACTTGAACCTCAGCACTGAAATAAATTAGGGACATGCTGGAGGGACGGATTCGCAACCCAGGGGCTCCCCTTCACTCTGGAATAAAATCCCAGTCCAGGTTAGGCAGGAGTCCCTCATTGATTCCTCTTCAAGAGGAATCTTGGTAGTGGATGATGGGAGATCGTAGGTTTACCCCGCAATGGTATCACTTCTGTGTCACTGTTGGGAGACAGGAGGTACACAGTATACTGCTTTCTCGAAAAAGTACATAGCAAAATAAATTTAAAATGTGGGTGGCGGTGCCAAATGACATTCTGGCTAGGCTTATAAATATGCCTTAGGGCAGATAGCCTATTATGAACCCTATGAACCTATAGACCTATAAAGTTACAGACTTTGCTGCCTTATGCCAACAACATGTAATTTAATTCTACTCACTAAACTACACACTGTGACCTCAAAATCTATTGCATATCTTACTCTCGCTATAAGTTAATGAATATTACATTGATATGTCACTTTGTAAAATTACTTTGGGTGAGAAAGAGGATTTAAGGTATGGTTAATACACCTGTCATAGTCAATACACACTATGTTAATAACTTAAATAAATTTACTATATAAAATGAATATTACCATCGTGAGAGATGCCCCTAAGGCTAAAACTACAATTATTCAGCCACACTACACACTAGCAATTCCCCATTCATCATCCTATGTGCTTTGTCATCGCAAACTGAAGAATAAACATTATATGCTGATTAGTCAAAAGTTTCATGTTAAAACAACCATTATCTGAATTTTGCTAAACAATGGGCAGGGATTCGATGAACTTACCAAACGGAGTCTAAGAGTAGTGTAAAGACTCCATGCAGCCATAGTGGATCCAGGTGAACAGCCCTAAAGTCCATGTAAGAAAGCAGCTAAAACGTCTGCTTTACACGGAGTGGGCATGGATATGCTAATCACCTCACTTTGCAGCCCAAAGGCAAATGAGGTAGATTAGCCGCATCCGCGAAAGCAGCCTGTGTAAGAGCGTTTTGGCTGCAGAAATGTACTCCAGTTGACAACTGGTATGTTTCTCAAATAGCCTGCAATGACCATGTCAGCTCAAATAAAGGGAACATATGCATGTGTCCAGGCAGCATGCCAATGGCCAAATATGTGGCCATTAATAAGCAAGGTCACCCTGCAATGCAAATATAAAAATACATGGGGCATGCGCGCATCAGCATAAGCGGGCTGCACTGTATAAAACATATAAAATGAAGTTATAAACCCACAAATGTGGGTTTTATGCAATCACATGGATTTACAATGCAGGGGACCAGTAGACCAAAAACAACATGGCCAAGCCACATTTAGTGGTTGCTAAGGGGAAGCTGAGTCTAAGGGCATGTAATTAAGCATTATTGAGCAATCTGATGTAAATGAGTGTTAGGATACTGAATTCCACTGTCACATAGCAAATGAGCACATTCTGAGTAGTGTAAGATACATAAGGGGAGGAATAGAGTAGGAGATGGAAGTGACATCACAGGGGAATGGTAGAAAGAAATGCAGTTCATTGGAGTTGAGTGTTACATGACAGATGTCAGACACATATCATGGAAAGAGGAGGGCAACATAAAGCATGGGAAAGTCAAGAAATGGAAGGTGTGTACTGTTGCTTACACCAAAGTTTCTTGCTGGGCGTGCAGGTGCATGTCTTGGCGCCATGAAGCGTGAGTAGGGCAGTGTGCGTGCGTGTAAGCCAGACTGAGCATGTGGGAGCCTGTTGGCAGACTTGTAACACTGTTTGCGCTGGTGTCCACGCGTTTTAACCCGAATAAGGCGATTGTAAACCCGTGTAAGCATGTGTGTGCATGTAAGCCACTGTGGCGTGTTTCTGCTGGTATGCACGTTGCTCCCCTGAGGAAACAGAAAGGAAAAAGGAAGCAACAGAATTGGTAGGAAGCTAGCAGGAATACTGCTGGAGCTAGTAGGTGAAAACAATTAGAAGCAGGCAATTACACAGGCAGAATAGTAGCTCAGCCAAGCACTTAAAACTCTGCAAACAGCAGTGCAGGATGTTTCTCTCAAGAGACACTGCAAGATAGGAGTAAGCTATTAGAGTGAAAACTGAAAAGCTGAACTCAGGCAGAAATGCTAGGGGCTGCCATAGCTGTCATAAGGAGACATAGGCTACTTGGTGAGGGTGGTGACAATGCAGATGGTGCCAGACAACCCACAGTGAGGAGATGGAGAAGAGTGTACAGGCCCAGGGTCACCTACCACGGGTTACATGAGCTGGAGATAGTAGAGTGCTATAGGTGGACAGAGACCTCCTGCAGCAAATTGTCGAGCTGTGCAGGCCACGCCTCACACACAGAACCAACAGAGGGAACCCATCCCAGTGGAAACCAAGGGTATGTGTTGGCATAAGAATACTAGCAACAGGTACCTTCCAGAGACCAACTGGTGATATGATGGGGATATCACAGGCATCAGCCTCCAGGGTACTGCACCAGTTCCTGGATGCCATGTCAGCACATGTCGGTGATCATGTATATTTCCCCAATGCCCGTGAGGTATTGGCCAGCAATATGCGTCTCTTCCAGCAAATAGCGGAATACCCTGAGGTAGTGGGTGCAATAGACTGCACACATATGCATCAAGCACCAGCCGGTGAGTGGGGTAGGGCCTACATTAACCGCAAGGGCTTCCCCTCCATCAACTGCCAGGTGGTGTGTGATGCCCAGGGCATAATAATGAATGTGTGTGCTGGCTGCCCTGGGAGCTACCATGATTCCCATATCTGGCATTTGATGCAGCTGTACCAGACATTTGCCAATGGGGACATCCCACGTGGACACCTAGTGGGGGATGCAGGTTATGCACTGGAGCTGTGGCTGATGACACCCATCAGAAATGCACACACACCTGAACAGGAGCACCATAATGAGGCACACACACAAACACGTAATGTAATAGAGCTTGTGTTTGGGCTGCTCAAATCATGGTTCGGTGTCTGGACACATCTGGTGGAGTCTTGCAGTACACACCAACTACATGTACCCAAAATGTCATGGTATGTGCTATGCTACATAATATGATCTTGCGATAACAGATGCAGCAGGACCAGTATAGGGCCAGGCCAAACAGCCCCCCACCATTGCGAAGGCCATCACAGGCAGAGCGTGACTCAGAGGAGGAACAACCTGAGCCTGCCCCAGTAGGCAGAAGGAGGCATGCCCAGTATGCCTGGCCTTGGCAAAGAGGCAACGCATAGCACATACACTGGCTCAGTAGGAACCCTGGGAATGATACCCTCTCTGACTCACTCATATAATAACATGGATGCCTAAAATGACATAACCTGCTCTCAAACATGTACAGGGAGTGCAATATGTGCATCTGACAGAGGCAGCCCTCCAGCACCACCTGAGGCATGAATGCCATGTGTTAAGCAATGTAACACCATGTAGTGTATGCACACTTGAGGACCCTGACTAACATCCTACCCTCACCAAGCATGATGCCACAATATGACGATGAGATGATCAATTGCAATAATTGGCTGAAGTATTGCAGTTAGTCAAAGGGGATCCAATGTGTGCCAGCCTGGGATGACATGCTGAACATGACATGATGCTTCACCTGCTAGGGGTGGCGTGCACCTATCAGTGCAGGCCTTATGGATATTGGCAAAGGCTGTTGTTACCCACAGCGTGCCCTGAATAGGTAAGGCTCAAAACACAAACCCACCTCCATAGGTATCTGGGGATAAGAACTTAGATGTAATGCTACCCAATGCCAGAAGTCTAAACAGCAAGATGCATGCAGTCTAAACTCACCCAGTATGGAGAATGTTGATAGCTGTCCTGTAACAGAAAACTGGGTCAAGGCTCACAACAGCACCCTAACACTATCAGGTTACACCTCATACTGTGCTGTACAGCCTCAAACCATGGAACAAGCCCCAAAGGCAGGGTGACTAGCAATAATTGTCAAGGATAACCACACCCCATGTTGGTACCCACAACAAGTAGCAGCGTGGACTAGCCATGGGCAAGTAACAGTGGCTAAAACTGCCTCCCAGTTTATAGCCTGCTACAGACTACCGTCCTAACACCAGGAACTGCACCTGGCCTATGTTGGAATACATGAATATATCAAGCCCTCCACACCACATTATATTGGGTGACTGAAAATACCCAGACATAGACTGGGAGCATTATACTAGCTCCAACACTGTAGGACAAAAGTTCCTAGAATCCATAAACCAAAATGCCCAGGAACAACGTGCCACTCCCACAAGAGGGGTAAGCATACTGGATGTGATAATCAGCAACATGGGTACTGGATGGCAAGATGAGAAGTGTATCCCTCACTGGTAAGACCAGACCATAGAGTAATCACACTGGATATACACATCCTGACCACAGTCCCTGGCCAGAAAACCACAGTGAAAACATGTGTAAGCAAAAGTTGCACTCCTCCAAACTGATGTGGAATCCATTAAAGGCCCTGTGCAGGTGCAAAATATGGGCCACACCTCAGATCCTGTTATACAGGCATTCCATGAACACTGCCAGGAATGCTTGGATTATGCAATCCCAAATTAAAACAGGACAAAATGCCATACATGAGGCATCTGGCATGCTGGAGTCCAGCCATTACCAAACCATGCAAGAGAATGAGGAAGCTACTACATGATAGAGCAAACATAAAAGGGAAGTAATCACTGATCAGTAGTATGGCAATAAAATATGTCCACACATACAATCCACTAAGGCCAGCTACAATAAGTTGAATCTGTGAATCCTGAGGCAATGTTACACCTGTCTCAAGTACACAGACAACCTCAACTCCCCAAGAAATACAAATATATGTGAGAGATGCAACCATTTATCCAAACCGGAGGCTGAGCTCCCTCAACTCAGTACTGTCAAAACTAGTCAGGAGGAGAAGGTAACCACACACACCACAAACCCAGTCCCACATAGACCTATCACAACTGCAAACCAAAGACATAAACACAGAAAAACATTCCCGGAGGCCCTAATTACAAACACACCACACCAACAGAGGCCTCCAAAGCAGACACCCAAGCAACCACAACCTCCAAACATAGCACATGCAACACACAGTACACAAAGCTGGTGTGCCAAACAGTCACAGGCCAGAAGGAGAAACAACATGCCTGATACAGTTGTAATAGGTAACTCCATAGTCAGACAAACTGCTGTCCCGCTCACCAGACTGAACAAGGGAAAGGGTACAGTAAGCTGCCTGTAGGCTGCTACACACGCCACATAACACAAGTACGCAGGTCACCCCAAAGCAAGTAGAAATATGATGCAGTCATTGTCCATGCTGGCATGAATAACCTGAGATGTACCTCCTGGACTACATGAAGAGACATAGATGAGCTCTCTGATTATGTAGTCCAGGCCGGTATGACACTGACCATTTGCAGCATCCTACCCTCACCAAGAATGATGCCACAGTACAAACACAGAATGATCAGCTTTAACAAGTGGCACAATTACTGGTGTCATTCCAAGGGGATCCAATGTCTGTCTGCTTGGGATGTCATGCTTGACAAGCCACGCTGCTGTTCCAGGGATGGCTTGCACCTGTTACCCTGGGTGTCTGGATATTGGATAAGGCTTTGCCACCTCCATAGAGCCTTTCGTAGGCAAGGCTGAAAGACTAACCCACCACCCTAGAAAACATAAGTGGAAAGAAACATAAGGGTAATGCTGACCAATGCCAGACGTGTACACCGCAATATGCATGCTCCTGAGGCCCTCCCCAGTATGGAGAACATCGATGTCCATGCAGTGACAGAAACCTGCTGCAAGCCTCCTGACAGCACACCAGCACTACCAGGTTATAACTCATATCATGCGTTATGGCCCCAAAACCTGGACCAAAACATAAAAGGAGGGGGAGCATCCATATTCAGCACAGACACCCATACGTCCAGGTAATTGACAATGCACGAAGCATCGGAGACCACCCATGTGCAACTAACCGTAGGCAAAACTGCTGTACAGTCTGTAGCATGCTACAGACCCCACTCTCACACACAGGAACCCCTCCCAGCCGTCCTGAAGACACTGGACAGTATGAATGTCCCACCAAATACAAAACAAGGTACTCACAAATTACCACATAGGTGGTAAACCATTATGTATGGAAGGAGTAATCAGGGACCTAGGGACACAAGTGGACAGTAACCTGTTATGTGACACTCACATTGCCAATGTGGCTAGGAAGACTGTCTATATTGGACACCGTATCATGAAAGGATTCACATCTACGTCAACAGAGGTCATTGTGCCCCTATACTGTTCTCTTATCAGACCCATAATCTAGTACAATGCCTCATTTGGGATGTACCTTACCTGACACCTGCAGCAGTTAGAAAGACCTCAAAGGTACCTCACCAAGAGGATAAAGGGTCTCAAATATATGTCATATGCTGCCTGGCTGTAGACACCCCAGCTGAATGCAGTCACATACTCCCTACACAGAGGCGTTGTATGCCTGTTGTACAAGGCCATGTCCAACACAGGAGTAATGGACATGCTCCACCCCAGAAAACCCAAAGCCATCGGAGCTGTGAGAGTGAGAGATGTCAACGTCAACACATAATGACATAGGATGTGCTGGAGGGACAGATACATAACCCAGAGACCCCCTACACCCTGGAACAGAATCCCACTCAATGTTAGGCAGAGCCCCTCACTGACACTCTTCAACAGGAATCTTGCCAAGTGGATAGATGATCGTAGATGTACACTGGGGGTCTTCACTGTGTCACGTCCAGACAGAGGCACAGTAAAGTAAATCATAAATGGCCATAATATTCACATAGCAAGGGGTGAAAGCCACACACACTCTGGCTAGGCTTATAAATGCCCTAGGGTGGATAGCCTAGTATGAACCTATGACCCTATGAAGATACAAATTGTACAGGACACTAAAGATAATCACAAGGCTTTCTCAACTGATGGTAGGAACCTTGTTGGGAATTCACGGATATGCTCTGAATCACTCAAATATTACAAACAACATACCAAACACACACACATATTGCCAACATACAACCTGACAGGTGCAGTGCAAACCACCCCCCCAGAATGCAAAATATCTATCCCAGCAGACTGCTGGCCCTGACATTGCAGATGCTGAGGTAACAGCCAGCATCTACAAAGCAAAACACACAGCAGCAATGGTATGAGATGGTGTCCTGGGCTGAGTCCAACATGGACTCCAAGAAGAATGGAATGCCAAATCACACTACTGCTCAATGTCAGCCTTACCACAGGATATGTACCAAAGAGCAGTGTACAACAACAGTGGCCTTTCTCAACAAAGGTGTTGCCTGAATGGATACTGCAAACTACCACCCCAGAATCCTGACAAGCTTGGTCTGCACAGCTATGGAAAGGATCAGCATGTACCGCAGACATAAAGATATTGGGGACCTACTGACACCGGACCCTACCCAGTGTGGCTTTCTTAAGTGCAGATCCTGCCCTTTAAACATGTTTGACTCATTTGAAACAGTCATTAAGGTCATTGATGAGGGCAATGTGGTCCACACAGTGTAGCTGGACCTTGCAAAGGCTTCCATACAATACCCCATGTGTTCATTATAGATAGGCTCACCAGTTTAAATATAAACCCCTATGTCAGTAGAGGGGTTACAAACCAGACCAAGGACAGAACTGACATGGTCAGACATGCTGCAGCCATGTCAGACTACAAACCAGATATAACTGGCATCCCACAAGGCTTGGTCCTGGGACCTCCCTCGTTTGGTATATATGTCCCATAGGTACAGGCCAACATGGAAGGACTGTGTCTGAACATGTTTGCAGAGGACTACAAACTGGCCACCATATCTGACCCTCCAGCTGACACAAGCATCCCACAAAGGGCCACATAGAAACAGACAACTGGTGTCATAGTCATGTCAGCAAGCTAATTGCAGAAAAGTGTATAGTCAACCCCTGTGGATATACAGTAAGTGCCCACCAATTACCACATAGGTGTTAACCCATTAAGTACTTAACATGTAATGAGAGACCTGGGGACACAAGATGATAGATATCCTGCATTGGACAAACATGTGGCTGTAGTGGTTACAGAAACATACCATATACCCACCTATCATGAAGGTTGTCAGATCTAGATAAGGGGAGGTCATTGTGGCTCTGCAGTCATCCTTCATCAGCGTTACAATTGACTACAATAGCCCCTGTGGGATGTGCCTCAGCAGACACCTCCATCAACTGTAAAGTCCCCAAAAGTACCTCACCAGGAGTATTAAAGAGCTTGAACAGATGCCATGTGTTGCCTGATTAAACAAACTGCAGCTCCACACACTGCCATACTGCCCACCCAGAGGCAAGCTGTGCCTGATGTATAAAGCCATGTCCAAGCTGGAATCAATGAACATGCTGCACCTTGTAAAATCTGAATGGCAGTGAGCTATGCACATGAGAGACCTGAACCCCAGCACTGACATACATAGGACAAGCTGTACTGAATGATCCATAACACAGAAGCCACCTCCACTCATGAGTAAACTCCCAGTACAGGTTAGCCAGAGAGTCACTCATCGACTCTCCTCAAGAGGAATCTTGATGAGTGGATGGGAGATGGTAGGTTTATCCTGGGTATCACTGTTATGTCAAGGGTAGACAGAGGCACAGTATACTAACCATGACATATGTCATGGCAAACTCCACTTACAATGTGTGTCGAAGGACAAACACACTCTCCGACTAGCATTAGAAATGGCCTAGGGCACATCGCTAGTGTTTGCCAATGTACACCTATGTTGTGGAATACACTACCAATGTTGGACAAGCCTGGTTTAAGTAGTTCATATCTGAACATAATGCAACATGGTCAGATGTGCACAACTGGCCCTAACCAGGCTGTTGTGCTCACTATGAAAATGTAAAGCAGTGATAGGACTAAAGGCCAGGATACTGTCCACCACAGTGAAAATACTGAACCAGTACACTATACGGTACTACAGTGTTAGGTCAGTATGAAAGGATGTTGACAACTGTATGCAAAGTATCCCATGCAAACCCTGCAGGCAGAGTATAATCCCTGTTGTGTTCAGACACAAAGCAGTTGGACAGTAACTACACAACATGACACACAACACACAACCATAAACGTGAGATATTGTTGAAGTTCACACTCATCCACAAATGTGGTGGGCTGCAGAGTTCAACATATGGAAAGCTCACACTGGGCATGCTCGCAAACTTTGATAAATGAGACATATGTCAGACAACATGCCATGGGAAGCCTGAACTGGGCATGCACACACACTTAGGCCAAATCTCAGTTTAGCAGTTGGCCACACATATCTGGTATTTGTACGTGTTATTCCAGGAACCAACCACATTACAGCAATCTGCCCAGTGCACACAGTTAAATGACTACAGAGACATACGTGATATAGTGGATCCCTCCCATATTCAAACATCTTCCACAGATACACAAGTTGTTCATAAAAACAGGGAATGCTATGGCAATAAAGACCTGCAAACAGTCTATCAGCAACAAATATTGTGCATCTGACAATTAAACATATGGGTGTACAGGTCAACACTAGGCTGTTTGCCCTAGGGAATGACAGCTTAGCCAGAGTGTGCTTGGCGTCCCCAGTACAGTAGGCTACTGTGCCACTGTAAAGTAGGTCACATAAGGCACCGTGTGAGGCTAGTGTGCTGTGCCTCTGTCAAGCAGGGACACAGTGGAGATCCCAGGGGTTGAATTTGCTAAGCCACATCCATGTTGTTGGTGTGTGCCAGGAGAGGGTTGCTGAGGACCTCTAACAGTAAGTGGGCATCAATAACAGACTGAGGGGAGCCTTATCTGCATTGTCTGGACAATTTCACTGTCAACACTTTGTCGTGATGATTATGAGGGATTGAAGTGTCGTGCCAGTACTGTTCAGAGATGTCCTCCTCTGTGGGCTACTGCTCTGCAATGTATTAGCTCACTCTGTCTGTTGGACAGCTCATATATGGCTGGTGTACACCTGACAGGTGTCCTGTTGTGGAGCAGTCATGGGTATATTTGGGATAGCATGATCAATGCAAACCTTCCACATGCTCATAGAATGCAATTGTCAAGGATTATGCAGAGTGGCCTGTATACTCCCCCAGCATGGGTCCTTTGAAGTCTTCCACCCCAGACTTCACAAGTGTAAAGTCTGCTTTTGATAAATACACATTGTTTGCAGTGACAACCTTGCCTGGGGGTGGGGATGGGATATGGATGTCCAGGGAAAGGTGGGTATGGTCAGATATCAACAATGGTGGTCTACCTCTGGTGTGGAACAGTGAGTACCCATGTTGTAGATGGTCAGGTGCAATATGTATTCCCCCTTGTGGCTGTGGTGAGTGGTTCTGCCATAGCACATGGACTCACAAATTGTAGTGGCTGTAGGGTAATGTTGTAGAGGCCTGAGTAGTTCCCACACACAACATACCTGTACCTGACGTTAACAACTGGAATGGTGTATGTGAACACCTGCATATCTTGGCACTGTTCCCACAGAAGCAAAGTGTGTGTCCTGGATGTGGGAGGGGTGGTCCGAACTGGTTGTGTTATGTGTTACAGGTCCTGTGGTCACGAAGCATGGTATAGAACATAACCTGCCAGTGCAATGTGCATATCTGACCCTGAAGTAGGTGGCTGCAAATGCATATATATGCTATCCCCCACCTGACAGGTAGTACTAGATGTACATACCTCTGTAGAAATAATGATGTCAGCACCCTATAAATACTGCAGGTGCAGAACAGATGCCCAGTAATTCGGATAGTGCGCTCTGCTAATGTGTCTCCCTCAAGTGTCATAATATAGTTAGGTAGGGTTTTGAATCCTGCAAATGCGCAGTGTGTGTGTGTGTGTGGATGAGTGGGGTTGGTGTATGTGCAAGTCTATGTGAGGAAGTGTCCCTTTTGGCAACTGGGAAAACACACTACAGAATGCACATTCCCCTTTCTAAACACTGATGATGTCAGCACCCTATAAGTACAGCAGGAGAAGGGAAACCTCCCAGTAATGCGAATAGTGCACTCTGCTAATGCATCCGTCTCAAGTGTCATAACATAGTTAATTAAGGGATTGAATCCTGAAAATGCTCAGTTTTTGCTGGAGGGGGATTAGTATGTGTGCAATTCTGTATGAAAGAAATGACCCTTTTGGCAACTAGGAGAACACACTACAGGATGCACATTCCTCTTTCTAAACACTGATGATGTCAGCACCCTATGAGTACAGCAGGAGAAGGAAAACCTCCCAGTAATGCAAAAAGCGCGCTCTGCTAATGCATCCGTCTCGAGTGTCATAACATAGTTAGGTAGGGGTTTAAATCCTGCAAATGCTAAGTGTGTGTGGATGGGGGTTAGCGTGTTTGCAATTCTGTATGAAAGAAATGTCCCTTTTGGCAACTAGGAGAACACACTACAGGATGCATATTCCTCTTTCTAAACACTGATGATGTCAGCACCCTATAAGTACAGCAGGAGAAGGGAAACCCCCCAGTAATGCGAATAGCACGCTCTGCTAATGCGTCCGTCTTGTATTCCATAACATAGTTAGGTAGGGGTTTGAAACCTGCAAGTGTGTGTGTTTGGATGAGGGGGGTTAGTGTGTGTGCAATTCTGTGAGGGAAATGTCCCTTTGGCAACTAGGAGAACACATGACAGGATGCACATTCCCCTTTCTAAACACTGATGATGTCAGCACCCTATAAGTACAGCAGGAGAAGGGACACCTTCCAGTAATGCGAATAGCGCGCTCTGCTAATGCGTCTGTCTTGAGTGTCATAACATAGTTAGGTGGGGGGGTGGAAGTAGGGTGTGTGCAATTACATGTGTGAGAGAACTGAATATTTTACAACCAGTACAACACGCCAGCTGCTGCATATTCCAATCTCTACACAGAGATGATGTCAGCACCGTACAAGTACAGCGGAAGAGGGCAAATGGGGGGGGGTGGAAGTAGGGTGTGTGCAATTACATGTGTGAGAGAACTGACCCTTTTGCCAACCAGTACAACACACCAGCTGCTGCATATTCCAATCTCTACACAGAGATGATGTCAGCACCCTACAAGTACAGCGGAAGAGGGCAAATCGGGGAGTAGGGTGTGCAATTACATGTGTGAGAGAGAGAACTGAACCTTTTGCCAACCAGTACAACACACCAGCTGCTGCATATTCCAATCTCTACACAGAGATGATGTCAGCACCCTACTAGTACAGCGGAAGAAAATTGGGGGGGGTGGAAGTAGGGTGTGTGCAATTACATGTGGGGAGAACTGACCCTTTTGCCAACCAGTACAACACACCAGCTGCTGCATATTCCAATCTCTACACAGAGATGATGTCAGCACCCTACAAGTACAGCGGAAGAGGCCACATCGGGGGGGGGTGGAAGTAGGGTGTGTGCAATTACATGTGAGAGAACTGACCCTTTTGCCAACCAGTACAACACACCAGCTGCTGCATATTCCAATCTCTACACAGAGATGATGTCAGCACCCTACAAGTAGAGCGGGGGGGTGGAAGTAGGGTGTGTGCAATTACATGTGTGAGAAAACTGACCCTTTGCCAACCAGTACAACACACCAGCTGCTGCATATTCCAATCTCTACACAGAGATGATGTCAGCACCCTACAAGTACAGGGGTGGAAGTAGGGTGTGTGCAATTACATGTGTGAGAGAACTGACCCTTTTGCCAACCAGTACAACACACCAGCTGCTGCATATTCCAATCTCTACACAGAGATGATGTCAGCACCCTACAAGTACAGCGGAAGAGGCCAAATCAGGGGGGGGGTGGAAGTAGGGTGTGTGCAATTACATGTGTGAGAGAGAACTGACCCTTTGCCAACCAGTACAACACACCAGCTGCTGCATATTCCAATCTCTACACAGAGATGATGTCAGCACCCTACAAGTACAGTGGAAGAGGCCAAATCTCCCAGTAATGCAAATAGCATGCTCTGCTACTGCGTCTCACTACTGTCATAGCACATTTAGTTATGGCTATGAATTCCACACATGCCACGTGTTTTTGTCACACAGAATGCCCATGTGTGTGGGTTGTTGTTCACAATAATGCATGACATTGATTAAACCAGTAATGGCAATGGACACAGATGATGTATGTGTGTGCCAAATACACATATGTACCTGTGACCTTCAATAGTTCCCATGTCTGACGCCTGCCACATGTGAATACATGGTATTTGCACTGGATAACATTATGACTGTGGTCTTCTGCGGTGCTGCATGTGGTATGTGTATATACAGTGTGAGATGTATATGGTATCATCCTAGCAGCGAGGGATACACATCTGGTCTGGGGCATATAGTCTACATGTTGCTGATGAACAGGTGCTGCATGCTTTCACCTGTTGTGGGAGTGGTAACAAGTTGTTCCATAGCAATGCAGTGACTACATGCTAGGAACCTTTCAGCTAGGGTGTTGTAGCTACAGTAATTCATCAGCATTCAGTAATACGTCAGCATTCCTGGTGAGGGTATGATGCCAACCAAGGTCAGGGTCATACCAGAATGTGCCACATGCTCAGAGAGCCCTTCCATGTTCCCTATCATGTAGTCCAGGGAGGTACATCACAGGTTAGCATTAGTGGCATGGACAATGACTGAGTCATATGTGTCCATGCCTCTGACTGACCTGTATGCTTGTGTTATGTGGTGGACCATAGTGCCCCACGGGCATATCACTGTGACCTTCACCTTGTCCAGCCTGGTGGGCGGGACCCCACTGTGCCGGACAATAAAGGTACCTAACACAACTGTAGCAGGTGTGTTGTCTAGCCGTACAGGCTGTGACTGTTTGGCACACAGGATTTGTGTGCTATGTGTTGCATGTGCTGTGTTCTGGCTTAACATATGCCTGTGTGCCAGCTGTAGAGGTGTCTGCTGCTCAGGCAGGATGCTATTCTGAGGCTCCACGAATGGCCCAGTGTGTTCACGTGTTTGAATTGCTGTCAGAGTAGGTCTACATCTGACTGGTATTGTAGTCACTGTAGTATTTCATGCCACCTGACAGGTTATGCCAGTACTGGGTTCAGAGTGCTTAGTCCCCAGTTTGGCTATGTGGTTGCATCTCATACATGTGTTGTACGTCCATGTGTAGGGGAGAGGGTTGACTGTGTACATGTGGCAGCTGTGACATTGCCACATGACCCACATATTCCACAACTGTACCATAGAGGTGACTGACAAGTGACCTTTGCACATGCTACCATAGTATTGTGATTGCCATGGTGATTAACAACACATAGGGCCAATGGGGAACAAGGTACATAGGTTCATAGGTTCATAGGTTCATACTAGGCTATCTGCCCTAGGGCATTTATAAGCCTAGCCAGAATGTGTTTGGCTTTCGCCACCCATTTTAAATGTATTTTGCTATACCCTTTTCCGAGGTTAGTATACTGTGCCTCTGTCTAACAGTGACACAGAAGTGATACCCGGGGTAAACCTAGAATCTCCCATCCACTCATCAAGATTCCTCTTAAAGAGAGTCAATGAGGGACTCTGCCTAACCTGGACTGGGATTGTATTCCAGAGTGAAGGGAGCCTCTGGGTTATGAATCTGTCCCTCCAGCATGTCCTATTTATTTCAGTGCTGAGGTTCAAGTCTCTCGAGTGTGTAGCTCGATGGGATTTGGATATTCTGAGGTGCAGCATGTCCATTAATTCCGGGTTGGACATGGCTTTATACGTCAGGCAAAGTTCGCCTCTGAACAGGCGGTACGCCACTGAGTAGAGCTGGAGTTTCTTTAACTGGGCAGCATATGGCATCTGTTTGAGCCCTTTGATCCTCTTGGTGAGGTACTTTTGGGGTCTTTCCAGTTGCTGCAGGTGTCTGGTAAGGTACATCCAAACAGGGACATTGTACTCAATTATGGGCCTGCTGAGGGATGAGTAAAGAGGCACAATGACCTCCCCTGATCTAGATGTGAATCCCTTCATGATGAGGTGGGCTATATAAAATGTTTTTCTAACCTCTTTGGCCACGTGGTTGTCAAATGAGAGATTGCTATCAACTTGGGTCCCCGGGTCCCTAATTACTTCTTCTGTACTTAATGGATTCCCACCTATGTGGTAATTTGTGGGCACTTTGTTTTTGCCAAAGGGGATAACTATACACTTTTTGGCATTTAGCTTGAGGCCATGACTCTGGCACCAGTTGTCTGTTTCTATGAGGCCCTTTTGGAGGGTGCTTGTGTCGGCTGGAGAGTCGATTATGGTGGCCAGTTTGCAGTCATCTGCGAACTTGGTCAGCCACAGTCCTTCTGTGTTGGCCTGTACCTCCGAGAAATATATACCGAACAAGAGAGGTCCCAGGACTGAGCCTTGTGGGACACCACTTGTAACTGGTTTGGAGTCTGACATGGCTCCAGCAATTCTAACCATGTGGGTTCTGTCCTTGAGCCAGTTTGCAATCCATCTAGTGACATAGGGGTTTTTATTTAAGCTGGTGAGCTTCTCTATAATGCCCGAGTGCGGTATTGTATCGAAGGCTTTTGCGAGGTCCAGGTAGGCTGTGTGGACCACTTTCCCCTCGTCAATGGCCTTGGTGACTGTTTCAAAGAAATCAACTAGGTTTAAGAGGCAGGATATGCCCTTAACAAAGCCGAACTGGGTAGGATCCAGTGTCTGTAGGTCCCCAATATCTTTATTTATGAGGTCCATGATGATCCTTTCCATAGCTTTGCAGACCAAGCTAGTCAGGCCTATGGGGCGATAGTTTCCAGGATCTGTTGAGGCACCACCTTTATGGAGAGGGGCCACTGTTGCTCTATGCCACTTTTTGGGCACATATCCTGTAGTAAGTTTGAGATTGAACAGTAGTTTTATGTTTGGATTTAGCTCTTCTTGGAGTTCATGTAGGACACAGACCGGGACACTGTCTGGTCCCAATGATGCTGTGTTTTTTGCTTTGGAGAGGGCGGCTCTTACCTGCGCATCTGAGATGTCAGGGGGGCAGCACTCTGCTGGGATAGATATTTGCCCTTTTGGTGTGGAGGGGGGGAGAAGTTTGCGCTGAACCTGTCAGCTAGGATTTTGGCAATGTCTGTGGGTTCGGTGTTTCTTTTGTCATTTTGGACTAATTCTGAGCATATCTGGGAATTACCACCCAGGTTCCTAACATAACTAAAGAAAGCCTTGTGATTATCCTTAGTGTCCTGTGCAATTTCCTCTCGAAGCTGGCCTTAGACAATTTTATTAGTGCCCGTAGTTTTTTGCTAATACTGATCAGTGAAGCCTTCCCTTTTTGGGATTTTGCTCTATCATTTAGTAGCTTCCTCCTTCTATTGTATAGTTTGTTTATGGCTGGGGTCCACCAGACAGGACTTCTGCCTTTGAAGGATTAGGTCTTGGTTTTATTTGGGATCGCATGATCTATGCATTCCTGAAGGTGTCCATAGAATGCGTTTATAGAGGATTCTGCGGTCTGGGCCATATTTTCCACAGGCCCGGGGGCTTTGAAGGATTCCACCTCGGTTTTGAGGAGTGTGAATTTGCTTTAGTGAAGGTTTTCACTGAGGTTTTCTGGGCAGGGGGTGGGGTTGGGATGTGAATATCCAGTGAGATAAGTTTATGGTCTGATCTTACCAGTGAGGGATACACTTCTGGTCTGGAGCATAGAGTCTCCATGTTGGTAATGATCAGGTCCAGTATGTTTTCCCCTCTTGTGGGAGTGGTAACAAGTTGTTCCATAGCATTTGAGTTTATAAATTCTAGGAACCTTTGGGCTAGGGTGTTGGAGCTAGAGTAATGCTCCCAGTCTATGTTTGGGTAGTTGAAGTCGCCCAATATAATGGTGTTTGGAGAGACCTTCATATTTTCCAGTGTTCTCAGGAAGGCCGAGTGGGGTTCCTGGGTTTGGGAGGGTGGTCTGTAGCAGGCTATAACCTGGAAGGCAGTTTTACCTACTGTTAGTTGCACATGGATAGTCTCTGATGCTTCGTGCTTTGCCACCAACCTGGAGGTGTGGGTATCTTTGATGAATATCGATACCCCCCCCTCCTTTTGTGGTTCTGTCCAAGTTTTGGGGCCGAAAAGCATGGTATGAGGTATAACCTGGTAGTGCTGGGGTGCTCTCGGTAACCCTGAACCAGGTATCGGTTACTGCACAGATATCGATGTTCTCCATGCTAAGGAGAGTTTCGAGTGCGTGCATCTTGAGGTTTAGACTTCTGGCGTTGAGTAGCATTACTCTTATTCTTATCCCTTGTGATACCTATGGAGGTGGGTTTGTCCTTTGAGCCTTTTCTAAAAAAGCCACTATGGGGGTAGCAAGAGCCTTTGCCAATATCCGAAAGCCCAGGGGTGACAGGTGCAAGCCGTCCCTAGCAAAGCAGGTGGTTCAACAAAAGGTGAGTATGTGAGGGTGTAGTGCATGTGATTAGTTAGCACTGGCATATATGACTGCTCACATGGACAAATGCCAGGTAAGTCATATGCAATGTGTCACAGGCAACGTACATGTGAACAGGACAAACAGTGACGTTCTGTCAAGTGAGGCATGGACATACATATAGTAAGCTATGCAGATGTCACTAGGAGTTCACAGAAGCTCTGTAACTCTGCATTGCAGGTGGGATCAGTGTTCCAGGGTAACTGCAAGCAAACATGCTTGCAAACAAAGCTACAGTAAGCAGGGCTGCATGTAGTCCATTGTACAACAAACAAACTGTACCACTTCCAGTAGGTAACAGTGCAAATATGCAGGCACTATACACATGTACATGGAAATACACAGGTCAGATGGCTAGGGTCCAGTCTCAGCACACACAAGTGTACAGACCATGTACCATCAGGATGTACAATAACTGGATGGAAACCCAGGTGCTCATACCTGCAGTAATACACATGTCAAATAACAGGCACTGAGCCTTCACTCAGCGGTTCCATACTTAGTAGGATGTATGCTACCTGGCCTACCATCACAGTATCCCTGACATGTATGGGGACTCTCCCTCCTGTGACAGTTAGTTTTGTGTGTTGGGGCTGTCTAGCATGGTATGAGATGTGAGCTTGCAGTGCTAGGGTGCTCCTGTGTGTCCCGTACCAGTCGTGTAGTAATGCACACATATCAACATCCTCAAACATCCGCATTGCAGAGTCCAGTGTGGGCAACATGTCACTTGCAGTTTACATGTCCATTATTGCGTATCAATATTTTCATTACCTTATCCCCTGTGCTACCTATGTATGTAGCCTTCTGTTGACATCCTTACCACGAGTATGCCAACATGTGCAGATGATACACTATGGTACTTATCATGGGTGTAGACAACAGTACATGACAATCATACCCTTACTGCATCAGGCATGCTGGGATATACCCACAATTATATCATCACACAGTACTGTTAACAACATGATACTATTACTACACGTCTATGTAGTCACCCTGTGCATCAGCAACATGTTAACATGTACCTGCACTGATGTTACAGATTGCAGGAGGTGGCACAGTTTCATCACATGCATAGGGTGTGAACTTGGTATGCCTGAGTCAGCCACCGATACCACCAATTGACATTTATGTGTATGTGTGTTGGTGAGGGACAGCAGTACAAGGTGGGGCAATGTTGATGCAGTGTGTGCATGTATGCGGTAGCCCTAGTTGCTGTCAATTCGCATGTGTGTATGGATGCACACAGTTCCACCTCATGGCTGCCATATACTGGTGTTTGTGGACAGCCACAGACTGTACCAGCCTGGTCATACAGATCAGTGTCTCTGGCCACGGACACGGTACCTGTGCCTTGCAGGGGTGCTATGGACCGTATCCGGTACCAACCCAGACTGTGTACTATCATCAGAAGCAGGTGTTCGTTGACTGCACACAGATCCCTGTCAGGCCTGGCCAGAGCCACGTGCACGTGGTCTCCTGGGGCGGTCTGATGACAGCACAGACCCAGCATTTGCTGCTGGCACTATGGGGGCAGCCGCGGCCCTGTTGTCATCCATGACGACTGCCAGCTGCTGCTGTTGCTGGCATACACCCACGTCGACGCCTCAACCGTCCACCATTGTCTTGGCTCATGGACATGCAGTTGTGGAACCGGTCTAATATGTCCCCACAACGTCTGTCTATGACATCGGTGAAATTATGGATGGCAGCCGCAATGTCACGCATACTGTCAGTCATGGCTGTGCGACATGCTGTCAGGTCCCTCAGACCCTGTCTGGTGTACCGTTCCATACGTGACTGTGCCTGCATGACAGCTCGAAACATAGCTGAGGTTGTAAGACCTCTGTGGGCACATCTGACAGGGGCAGTATGCCCACGGATGCTCCCACGAGAACCCCTGGACATCTGTCTGTTTGGTACCATCTCAGGGCCATGCCCATGGCTGCTGTGTGGGGACGCATGTGCCACAGATACCACATTACCCTGGTCAATGCCCACTGTATCCTGTCCATCACCTAGGGACATTGGTGACAGAGGGTGTATTGACAGGATAACTGTGTGCATTGATGGGGTTGACAGCTGTGTACTGTCAATTGGCTGACCAATGACGGACCCTGGCATACCTTCCTGTGCCATTACACAGATGTCATCATTATCAGTACCCATAGCACCTGATTCAGGTTCCCTGCTGCATGACACCAGAGCAGCACCAGAACCTGTGGGAGGGAAACAGGAAACACAGTTTACAATGTCTACACAATATTACCAGTGATGCACACATCCACACATGCACAGGTCCACACATGCACACATGCACACGTGCACAGGTGCACACATGCACACATGCACACATGCACACGTGCACACGTGCACACATGCACACAGTTGCACACATGCACACATGCACACAGTTGCACACAGTTGCACACTACTCAGTATGCGAGATATCAACACACAGACACAGACACACCTACATGCATACACAGAGCACTACTCAGTGAGCCTAATATTACTATTACTATCAAGACTATTAAAGGTATTGTTAATACACACTCACCAGCATGGATAGGCTGCATTGCTGTTACACCAGAGGGACCTGCAGAAGTGAGGAAACTAATGACAGTGGGCACAACTGTGCCATTGTTACTGAGTATGATACAGGTCAGTAGTACAACAGTCGCCTTTCACAGGTCAGCTGCTGATATTGAGAATATCACACTTGCACATTAAATACTATGATGACAGCTACAAACCAAGGACACACCTCACACATGCATTAACTACCAGTGTACACAACAGTCAACTATACGTATGGCATATTACCTGCACGCTCGTAGTCTTGCTGCTGCGTGGCTCCAGCCTCCATCATAATGCATGTCTGCTGCTGTTGTTGTTGTTGGCGGGCTGGAGCCACAACACTTATGAGTAGTCCCTCCAGTCTGGTGAGTGGGGGATGTGTAGCCACCCCACCACCTGTGGCAACCTGTTGCCTGTGGATATCCGATGCACGCTGACGGACATTTCTGATTAAATCACTGCAGTGATGTCGTACCTGCTCATATGTCCTATTATGCGTGCCTATGTCATTTACCCAACAGACCAGGTCTTGCCACAGTGCAGCCCTCTCCTGCTGATTCTGGCTGGTGCAGGAAAAGAGTATTGCATAATCCCGCACCAGGATCTGGTGTATCTCCTCATCCTCAGCTGCTGAGTAAGCCATGGTCCTGAAAAAGGAAATAACATGATATCAGCAAAATATGTCAGCAGAATTCGGCACACATACTACACATGCTACTCAACTGTTGTGATACAACATATCTCACATATATAGCATCTGTCTGTCTATTGGTGGATACACATGTAAATGGCCAGGTATCAGTGCTCAGCCAACAACTGTGCAACAGTACCTGGCACACTCCATACGACATACTACCAAACTTCAGCAGTCAGAACACTGATTCAGGTCCAAAGCACCTCCTCACTCTGGGGGTTTGTATTGAGGTACTGTATGGGGTACATCATCAACTACTGTGAGCTGACCACAAACTAATTGCCCTGGATATACATATCCCACCTCCACCACCAGCACAAACGACTATAGTGAATAACATTTCAAATGCAAACTTTACACTTTGTAACAGTGACATGGTATCCTTTCAGCCCACTGGGCCAGTGGAAGACACAACCCACAATGCTGACCCCTTCACAAATTATTTCTACGGACATCTCCGAGAATGCATGGAACATGCAATCCCATATAAGACCAAGACACTCTCCACAAACGGACAGCATCCTGTCTGGTGAACCCCAGCCATGGACAGATTGTATAACAAAAGATGGAAGCTACTGCAAGACAGAGCATAATTCCAAAAAGGGAAGGCATGTCTGATCAGCACTAGTAAGGAGCTATTTTCTCACATACAAACATCCATGGGCAACTTTGAGAGGGAAATCAACAGGGACACTACAGATAACCACAAGGCCTTCTTCAGTTATGTTAGCAACCTGGTCAGAAACCCTCCACTATGCTCATAGTTAGTACACAACAACAAATAATTCCCTGAACCCACAGATATTGGCAACATTGTGGCAGACAGGTTCAGTGCATGTTTCTCCCCTCCCTCTCCCCCAAAATAAGACATAGTTATCCCAGCTGACTGTAACCTCCCTGTCATCAAAGATGTCCAGGTGAGAGCCACCCTCAGGAAAGCAGAATACACAACATGAATGGGACCTGATGGTATCCCCGGTTGCATGCTACATGAACTCCAAGAGGAGCTAAACACACATATAGAAGTGCTATGAAACACTAGCCTGACTACAGGATATGTACCTGTACACTGGCACACAGCAGCAGTGGTTCCACTACACGAAGGAGGCACCTCTACATACCAATACAATACAACACAATACAATACATTACAATACAATACAATACAATATGCTATTGCCCCTGGGACTACAGCAGCATACTGTTCTGCTACCCTGATCATTGTGACACGTGTGATGTGATGGTAACTGCTGCTGTCAAACAGTTACACAGGGTGACTCATATGGCATATTACCTATCTGACTAACATTCAGCAGGGGTATGTGTGACATGTACTCATGGGGAGTCTTGCTTCTTAACGCTGTGTGGTTTATTGCAGGGTATGTCTTATCTGTGGGTAGGAACCTGTACCTCCACCATGTGCTCTCTATTGCAGTGTCACGGATGACACACAGCAGTCATTTAGGTTGTGGATGGTGTGAGGTGTTACTATGGTTGTTGGACATCTGTCATGGGTGTGACTTAAGTATGTAAATCCAGGAGTTGTAACCTCTATGTGGGTAGTATGTGTGTACTCTGTGGTGTTGTCAGTCACTGTGCATTGGTAATGTGTTTGAGTGCATTGTCACAGTCTTGTACATGTCACTGTGTCCTTCTCCATATCTGTAGCTGTCATGTGAGGTACATACCATGTCAGCCATTATGTGGTGTGGAGGGGTACACTGACCTACATGTCCATAGCTGACACACCATGTCTGCTGACACATACCATGTGCAGGTATTCCAGGAATAGTGTACCACTGTGAATATCATTGGGGGGACTATTGTACACATTTTTGACCCTGTTCACCCCTGACACATGCAGTGGTGGGCAGCCAATCACATATCTGGTGGTTACTGGTGTAGGTGATTTGAAATGGGGTTTGGTACTCCAGTTTTGACACTGGTGTTCACTCCATGCCTTTGTCACCAGGCACCTGTTGCAATACATCTGTACACATGTGCCTCACTCAGAATATATATACATCTCTCTCTCTCTCTCTCTATATATATATATATATATATATATATATATATATATATATATATATATATATATATATATATATATATATATATATATATATATATATATATATATATATATATATATATATGTCTGTATACATATATACATATATATATTGATGTACATATATTGCTATAGATATGGAGAGGGGGGGGGTGTGACAGAGAGGGGATGAGAGTGACAGAAGGGGTGGGACAGGGGGAGTGTGAGATCGTCATATACAGTCATACCTGTAGATAGTCAGATCTGTCTGGCTATGTATATGCATCTACATATATCTATATCTGTACGTGTGTATTACATATATATGTTTGTACATATTCTATCTAGCTACATCTGTCTATGTATTCCTACATCTCTCTCTATGTATGTATACATATATGCATATTATATATATATATATATATATATATATATATATATATATATATATATATATATACATACATACATACATATATTGACATACATACGTATCCATATGATAGACAGGTATATCAACATGTTTGTTTACTGCTAAACATACATAACTGTGAAACCTACTTTGTACATTGCACTACAACCTACATTCAACCTACATTGATATGTGCACATAGATGCTCTCACATACATATGTATGTACAGCCTTCACTGATAGTTGCTGTATGTCCCCTGCCCTTTGCACATCTTCATATACATATGGATACAGACCAATGACACATATGGAGGGTTCACAGTATGTAGACTTTTATAGTATTACTTTACATTACCTGTGTTTGTCACAGCTGCTTGTGTTGCCGTCTGGTTTTGTGTCCTGCTGCTCCACTTGCCAGTTGTCAGCTTTCAAGTGGTTGTTGCTGACCGGTTTTGTTTGTGTATGATTAATTTTTTTTCTCTCTCTCTCTCTCTCTCTCTCTCTCTCTCTGTCTCTCCCTACCTCCACAGGGTGCAATGAAAGTATTGCATGTGTGGACTGGGAGTACAGCATGCTTTTGTAGGTATCTGCATATGTTCATGTGATGGCCTCTGCACCAATTGTTAGCCAGCATTTGCTAATTGCATGCAGCCAGTTGTGTACTGATTGCAGTTCTCACTTTGATTTCAGGACAGTGCTATAAAAAGGTATGTGAGATAGGCGTAGCCCTTTCAGATTTTAAGGGCAGGGACCATGCTGGTATGCTGTGGACACTGTTCTGTGAGTGTAAAGTTTAGTATATCTCTCATATTTCCGGCTGTGTTGTAGATTAACATTTCTCCATTCATTTCTCCAGTTTCCTGTACTAAGTGTGTATGTACACTGACACCTAAGACTACTACTACTGTTAATGTGGGTGTGTGTGCTTTCCTGTGGGACATGTGGTGTAACTGGTGTATAGCAGTGGCTCTTGCACTTTGTTGCTATGGCTTCAATATTTGCCCTTTACATTCAATACTTGTATGCCTGCTAGGTGTCTTGACTGTAGTGTGTTGCTGTGGCTTTCCTATTTTCCATGTACATTCACACCTTGGAATGATTGCTATATCTGCTAGGGTGTTACTGCATGCAGTGTGGTCTGGCCATGGTGTGGGCCTTGACATCTATTAGGGTATTTGAGTATGCTGCTGAGCAGGCCCCAGAGACTCTCAGGTGCATCTTTTATCTGCCTCATGGAATGGTACATATCAGTGGGGTACACCCATTAAATTGTCTGGTATTCTACAGTTGTGACTGTGGGATAGCATGAGCATATGTATTACTACACTATCTCTGCCGTGCAAGTGGTGCATACTTTCAGGACTTCATAGTTACCATTGCATGTGTTGTAACACCTTTCTGCCTACTGTTTGTACATTTCACATGGAGTCTGTGGGGCATCCCTGTAACTCAGTCACTGTTGCTATGTCTAGGCTCTTAACTATTTAAATATGGCAGTGTCAGACCTCTCAAGTGTACAGATATTTGCAGGTTGTCCACATTTCTGCCTCATATTTTGGTCAATATCTCATGAACAGCTCTTTCTGGCAAATCACTCTGTGCTCAAGTCAGACTATAGTGACAAACATTTAAGTTTCAGACTTCATACCCTTCCAAACATCCAAAAAAATGCAGAACCTGTTACTCTCTGAACTGTCTAAGTTTGTTGTAACATTATTTGGAATGTGTCCCTGTTTTTGGCCCTTTGCTCCACATTTTATTACTTGGTCCGGCTGTGTTCCTGTAAGAGGTTGTGGGGTATGGGCAGTGATTATCCTGCTGTGAGTATGTGTGTGGCTTGCAAGGTGCTACAGTGACATTATTACCTACTAGCTACCAACTAGCATGGCTGTTTCTGTTCGCACACTACTATTATAGAAATCCACTAGATTTGACAGTAAATATACATGACATGCTTTGTGTACTACACATCCTATATTCCCTTTACATTCATTCCTACTATTACATGATATATTTATTGTAGCACAATGTTCTTATATAACAGTCATGGCTTAGTGGAAAGTCATGCAGACTACTGTTTCCAAGGTCCTGGGTTCAGGACTGACAGTGGGATTTTATTTTGCTTTTGAACAGACTACAGGACCTGTCATTCAGAGTGACTAAGGCACTTTTAAGCAGTTGTAACCAGGTTAGTGCTGGTTTGCGCGGAGCTCCCGCAGGCGCACTGGCGTTCAGCTCCGTGCACACCTGCTTACAACTGCTTAAAAGTGCTTACTCTTGCGCACACCCGCGCTATTTTCTTTGAAAGAAATGAAAATGGGGAGACAGGAAAGTGGTGAAAAAGGGGTCACAAAGAGGGTAAGACAGTAGGGAAACAAGCTTGGGTTTTGCAGGAGGGATGTAGGTAAGGCCCATAGCTGCCCATTTCTTCATCAGCAACAGCTGTGCATATGTTTGTAATTTGGTGTGACATTTGAAACCTTCCACCCCTGAGAGAGGTGTAAGGACAATAATAATACTTGTACAGCCAATTGTAATTGACAGTTTCCATGTCCAGCAGACATGTGTGCGAAATGGGCAGCTATGTATGGGATGTAATTTTTTTGTGGGTACAGAGTGCCCTTTTTTTTTTTTTTTCAGGTGAGAGTGGTATGTCAGGTAAATGAAGTCAGTATAGCTGGGAAGGTAGGTTGGGTAGGTCAACAGACAAGACAAACAAGATGCATACAGGGGCGGTGTATGACACATGTGGGGGGGTTACACAATTGACGGGGACGGATGTTTGGATATCTAGAGCCCATGAGCCCACAGATGGCAACAGTGGAACTGATATCCCCACCCATGGGCAGTTGCCACTGTGCCTCCACTGCCCAGGATGGGGCTGTGCTGGGGGCTGTGTAGGCCGGGCAGCAGGCATGCCCGTTAGTTGTGCCACCTGTGCCTCAAGCTGGCGTAGGGGCCCAAGAACAGCTTCCTGGATCTCCCTACGCACCACAGTCCGGACGCTACGGAAGGTGAGTGGTGGTTCTCCTCCAGCCACACTTGCAGAAGGGGGATGAGCCCCATCCCCTGCAGCGCTTCCACCCGCAGGTGGCACAGGGCCACGGGAGGAGGGTCCGGACTGGGCACTACTGCCAGGTGCACTCGCCAGCTGAGGTGGGAGAGGTGGGTCCGCTGGAACCCGCCTTCCCTGTTGTCCTATGTTTTGCATTATGTCATGACAGTTTGGGTTAGAAACATACAATACCATTCACAATTAGTTGTAACAGCATGCATTAGTATTCCCATTAACCAAACACACAGATATTCAAACCATTGAACAGCAAGCATAACACATGCACAATTTGAACAGCAATACACAGTCCAACAACATGCAGGGTTGATTGATGGCAACAGGCCATCAGGTTTGGATGTATGAACAGGGCAGATGCATCAACGTGCATGCAAATATGTATGACCCAACAGGACAAATGTCCAGGGGTGTTAATTGTGATTGCACATACCAATTTCACGTGGAATGGATTATATGTGGTTATAGGGTAGGGTGAAGAAAATTTAATTAACACCTTCAAATACCAATACATATGCTGTACATTTCTAATAGCTGCAGATATATACAAACTACAGTTCTACCTACAGTTTCCTATGTGATAACTACTTCAAGTTGGTGATTGGAATGTTACTGCTATATCAATATACATTTTCATTTTTATTCATACACGTTCATATCTGGCTCTGTTCAGCTACATCATCCTGCTACATTTGCTTTATACAGCTATAGACAACTGTGGATGTTTGGTATTTCAGACAACCATACTATCTGCATATTGCAGACTGAGAGCAACATATCCAGATTTTGGGATACAAATTCCAGCTGCAGGAACATTTTGAACACATTTCGCAGTTTGGTTCTGCTTGTCACATTCATTTCATTCTGTACTGACTGCAGTATACTTTATTCAGGAGTTATTACTACTTTATTGGTGGATTCATAACTCTTTCTCACACTCTCTCACTTGTTTTATTTTTACAATTCAGGATGGTACTTACTTCTAGGCTTTATTGACATGTTTTACCTGTAGTTATTACAATCCTTTCCAACAGTCTCACTTCTGTCATGTTTCAGTATTTCAACAGGGATATATTTCACACATGTGTTTTACTCAGCGTCTGCAGCTGTACTTTTCAGCCTGCTGCAGGTTGTGTACTATTATATTACAGGTGGGACATCTTTATTTCAGACTTTATTTCAGACATTTTCATTTTTCTGTTTGGATTACAGACTGCAACACACTTTTGTAATCAAGCAATACTTGCAAACCCTCTTACACTGTTACTTGCACATTTTATTACTTAGTGACTACACTGCACTCTTTTGCTAACTGTCATACTTTTATATTTATTTACAGTTACAGGGAGAGGATTACTGACCTGCCTGGTGGCGCAACTGCACCAGCCTATCGCCATAGGCTCTACGGTTCGCAGAACGGACATCTGCAGCTGTAATATAAATAAAGTAATATTGGAATACACATCTCCATAATATCAGCTAGGTTAATTTCTTTAATAAATAATTACATGTAACTTACTCAGTAGTGGGGCGTTGGGCATTTGCCGGGCCTCCTGGATCCAACGGTTCAGTTGGTCCTGCTTCCATTTCTTCAGGTCCGCATGGTGGTGACGGACCTGCTCACCAGTCCTTGGTATCCCTGTGGCACTGGTAAGATCATGAGCCAACCGGTCCCACGCCTCAGCCCTATATGCTCCCCACAGGACCTGGCCCTGCATGAGTTGGGCCTCATGATTGTGGACAAGGAGCCAAACCATATATTTGGACTCCTCAATGCCCCACCTCTGTGCTCGAAAGCAACTACCCTCACCTACACCTGACATTCTGGCTGCAAGTTGGTTCTACAATCAGTTATGCTGTGTATTCCCACCTATGGGGCTTATATATGCCGTTTTTCCCGCACTTATCTGTGATTGGCCATTTTGGAATTGTATCAGCTTCACAAAACCTGCTTTGTCATGCTCCTCTTTCTATTCATTCCTATATATTTGCTATTACTGCATTTCTAAGTACAGCTGTCATGGCTTAGTGGTTCAGTACCTTGACTATGGTGCATGGTATCCTGGGTTCGAACCTGGCCACTGCTTTTTATATTTTATGACTGTCTACACAGGCTAGGAGGTGTGTCTGTGTAAAGGCAGTTTTGTTACAGCTTGCTCAACGTTGCCCGTCGGTTAGCTTGTTGGCGCGGTGCGCAGCTCCGCGCAAACGGATTATGCTGGTTTATGCTTCATTTGGCTGTCAGCGTGCATATTACGCTCAGCTCAGCTAGGGGCATACAGTTTCAGTGTGTTAAACCACTGCTCACCTACAGGCACTCATTTTGCACCTGTTGAACCACTGCTCACCTACGGGCACTCATTTTGCACCTGTTAAACCACTGCTCACCTTCGGGCACTCATTTTACACCTGTTAAACCACTGCTCACCTACGGGCAGATGCACTCAACTTGTTAAACTGTAGCTCAGCTATAGGCACATCTGGCATTTTTTATTATTTTGTTATCTCACATTTCTTCAAAATAAATGGCCCATTTCATTACATTTTACAAAAAATATAATTTTATATGTGTACATATATGTCAGGGACTTGTTTCGTGCTTATTTCACTAAAGATAAAAATTGATGTTGTGGGGGCTCGAACCATGACTGCCTGCTCTTCAGCCGACGTCTCTACCGCTATGCTATTGCTTTTTGGCTTACTTTGCATATTTAGTTCTTATATGCTTTTCCACTGACTGCTAACTGCGGCTAAGCTACGGGCACGCCCGCGCAAACGAGTGCAGTCACGGGCAAACATCTTTACAATTTAAAAAAAATGTATAACATGTTCATTTATATATTTTATGTTCATAGTCTGTGGGGGCATGTGTTGTGTTGTGTTTATTCACATTTCCATGGACTCTGTTGTGGGGGTTTACTTTCGGGACTTTTACTCTTCTGGGGGCGTGTCCGTTTGCCGGGCTCGGCCTACGGACATGCCCCCTACTGTCTTCCACGGACCGTGTAAGCCTTAGGTGTGATTCAGCATGCCCTCATGCATATGCATGACATGCTGATGTCACACCATTTAACTGCAGCCTCCGTGTAAGCCTTGTAACTCTCACACGGAGGCTTCGTGAATCCTGCCCAGTGTTTTACATATGTAAGAATACTAACTAAATAAAAATAAAAAGAGAGAAGGATGAGTATAGGAGTTGAGAAAAGATTAACAAAGTTGATTTTAAAACAAATTTCATGAGAGTAACATATTATTCATGGTTTTACTGAATGTTTTCTTCAGTTTTCAGCTGTAATATTTATTGTATATAACATATTCTACATTCATGCTTGAAAAGGTACAGCAGATGAGAATTATTAGGTCAAATCTTATTAAGTTACAAGAGGAAATAACACCTAATACAATTTCTAGTTGTAGTTAATTAATATATACAAAATGTGGTTGTTGTGTTCTGTTGTTACTGTTAAGGGTTTGATCTAAGTGGCTGATGTCACTGAGACAGGGAGATTATAACTCCAGGCAGGGTGCTGTACTATCTTTTAATATGTTACAATATACAACTATCTTTATAAAAAAATGTTTCACCTGACATCCATTATAACAAACTCACATACGAATATAAACCACAATAACACCAAAATACATACTACCTACTATAAAATTCTGACAAAAGTTAACAGTTCTAACATTTTTCATTATGGAGAGGGAGACACAAAATACACACATGATATAGAAAGGATATATACTACTCTAACACTGTTATGCTTCTAAAATGGTCTTACTAAAAGGTATCTCAATCAATATAAATGGCCTGAACAATCCAAGTAAAAGAGGGAGCCTATTCAAACATCTAGCCATACACAAACCCAGCATGATTTTCTTACAAGAAACATACTTATTGAAAGATAACATTAAATTCCTGAACACCAATAAATACACAATCATAGCAAGCTCAGAACATTCAAAAAAAAAACAGGGGTGTAGCAATTCTGTGGAACAAATCATTTCTTATACTTAGAATAATTACATCTTATGAAGATGATAAAGGGATGCTCTGTTTATTTTATTTTATTTTATTTTACATTTGTTAACCAGGGGTGTCTGACTGAGCCGAAAAGCCCTTTTTCAGCAGAGGTCCAGGGAGAAAAGCTCCACATAGAAAAATTACAGATACATTTAGATATTTAGACATGATCAGTATACACAAAAATTACAATAGACATGTTTTTACAGTGGTATGTAGCACATCAGCAGTTACAGTGGAGAGAACAAACAAGAAAATACTAATTTAAAAATAAAGGTAATTAATAGATTTGTGGTGTACAGCTGAAATTTGGAACATAAGTAGAATACATACATAGTACAGAGGTACAGTACATACATTGTAGATTAGCCAGTGTTTGTGAGTAAGAGTGAAAACTATTATCAAGTACTCTAGGTTCAGTATGTGTTTAGCTATAATTGAAATCTTCTTCTTCTTCTTTTGGCTTTTCCCGGTTAGGGGTCGCCACAGCGGATCACCTGTCCACTCATGATTTGCAGTGGAGTTTTACAGTGTCGTGTTGCCAGCCCAGCACCCAACCTTCCACAGAAGGCACACACATGCACGCACTCACACCCTGGGCCAATTTAGAGTGTCCAATCCACCTACAGCATGTCTTTGGGATGTGGGAGGAAACCGGACCACCCGGAAGAAACCCACGTGACCACAGGGAGGACATGCAGACTCTGCACAGAAGGCACCCCAGCCGAGAATTGAACCAGAGAACATCTTCTTGTGAGGTGACAACACTAACCCCCTACACCACAGTGGCTGCCCTTAGCTATAATTGAAATAAATAAAAAATATGATACACTAGTGAATATTTACTGTTTACCTGGCATAGGAACTAATACCATTAAGCAACATTTAAATAAAGTAGTCACTCAATCTGAAGGAAATATCATCATGGCAGGTGAGTTTAATTGTATTTTAGATGAAAAAGATTCAAGTTCTTTAGGGAAAAGAAAAATAACCTCACAGGCTAAGCAATTAATAAGATTTATGGATTCTTATCAATTAAAAGACATCCATAAACATACAGATCCAAGTTCATTACAATATACATTCTCTTCCAACAAACATAAAACATACTCCAGAATAGATAGAATAATACTTTCCACAAAAATAATAAAAGATTTAACAAGCAATAAGATTATATCATGCCTGCTTTCTCATCATAAATCTATTGTCTTTGAGCTTTTCATTAATACAGCACATAATGTGCAAATAAGAAGAATTCCTGCTTTTCTTACACAACTAAAAGATTTTCAAAAGTTTTTATGTGAAGAAATGCAATAATTTATAACTATAAACTCCACATCTAACACTTCAGACATATATACACATGGGATGCTTTAAAAGCATATTTATATGGACAAATAAATAAGTGGTACTATAACAAAAGGAAGACTTGGGATAAAGATTTAAAAATAATACAGGATAAGCTAGATATACGTTACAACTCAAGAAGAAAGACAACCTTGCAATTAAAAACATTAGAGATAAAATAGACAAACTGAATGAGAAATTTAGGGGTATACTACACCACAAAGCTATAATTTCCTTAGAAAAATACAAATTTCTTGCTTACTCATTAAACCTCAAACACTTAACTAACCTTAAGAACAAAACAAAAAGAATGAAGAAACATAAGCATATTAAAAAGATATCACTCTTTGAAATAAAAAGGAAGTATATAGTTTACACAACATAATAGATGACTTTAAGGGCCATTTTCACATAATTAATCAAAGCACGTACAATACAGAATCTAAAGATAAAATAAAATACATTTTTAATAAAAATATCAATAACAAACTTAACAGGCAACAAGAAGAATTTATAGATAAACAAATTACCTTAGCAGATATTCAAACTCAAATTAGCAAACTCAAACAAAATAAATCATCAGAAAATGATGGAATCAAACCTGAGTTATATAAAATTATGTCTAAAAATGCTATCTCTTTACTTTTCAATGTATATAATACAGCCCAGAATGACACTGTAATAACCCCTTCTTGGAAGTATACATTTATATCACCTATCCTAAGACCCAACAAAGACCCTAAGTACTGTTCTTCATATAGACCCATCTCGGTATTGAATGTGGACTATAAAATGTTCATGAATATTTATACTGAAAGACTAAGGAAATTCCTACCACATTTAATAGATGATGACCAAACAGGCTTTATAATTAACAGAAACACCTTTGATAATATTAAACAAACTTTAGCTTTAATTGATTACTCCCAAAGAAAGAAGAAAAATATGACATTAACAAGTTTAGATATAAATTCAGCATTTGACTCAATAGATTGGGATTATTTGTTCATATTACTGGAATGTCTACATTTCTCAAAACGCTTTATTGATTTGTTAGAACATCTATATAAAGGAGCCCTAGCATATATCAAAGCTGGATCATTCATCTCAACCAAAATACCTATCATAAAAAGAACCAAGCAAGGATGCCCTCTTTCCCCCCTACTATTTACCCTAATAATGGAACCATGAGCTAATGATATAAGAAAAAAATATATAGAAGGACTAGAGCTCAGTACAGAAATATCTTCTAAAATGTAACTCTTTTCCGAAGACGTCCATATTACTACAAACAGAAATGATTCCTCATTAATATCATTATTTGATTCCATCAATATATTTCAAAAGATGGCTGGCCTATCATCTAATGACAGCAAAACCAAAATCCTACCCATATACTCAAACAAAAATAAAATAATTATAGACAATAATAAATATAAATCTAACACAGGCCAAATTACATATCTAAGAATCATTCTTGCTAAAGACATTAAATTTATAATACAATTAAATTACAATAAATGCTATGCAAACATTCAGATACATTTAATGAAGTGGAATACATTTTTTTTTCACAACAGAAGAAAGCATAACAATTATAAAAATGATAATCCTGCTCAAGATTCTTTATATGATTCAATCTATCTTACTACTTCCTACAAAGCACTAACTAATAAATTAAATTCATTGATACTAAATTTCTTTTGGTTTCCCAAAAAGCCATAAATAGCTCTGAAACAACATCTAAATAGTTGGAACAAAGGGGGGATATCATTCTCAGATTTAAACCTCTACTCAAATTCCTCTATAACTAGAACAATAAGACAATTATTAGGTACATCATATTCAAATAAATGGAAGATGTATTGGGAAATAATAGGTATGCAATTAATAATTAGACCACAAACTTATAAACTGGAACTGATAAATAATCCAATGTTATGGACTCTAAAAGATCATTTCACCACATATATAACACACAGACACCCAACAAACTAAATTTATAATATTCTAACAACATTTAGAAACGTCCTATATAACCATCTCAGATATAAATATTCCCTATAACAATCACTCAAGAATATCTGTTAACATCAGATTTAAATAAAATCACACTACTTAAACAAAATGAACTTAAGTTTTAGTTTCAACTGATTTCAGACATGAAAGTTAAGCATATAAATCTGATAATACAAGAATTTGAGTTGCACAAATCCTTATGGCTAGATATACAAACCCTCAGATTATTCATAGTCAGTAAAATAGATTTGATTTCACCAACAGTCAAATATGACAACAGTGCCTTATTAGACTATTTTGAATCAACCCTTCAGCATAAACATTCTTATTCAGGCAAGCTCTCTTTTATATTTAGAATCATTACAGATTTGCTGTTCTGAACTGTTTGGAAGTTTCTAGAAGGCCAGTGCTTGCTTGGGCTAAAGGGAAGTCTCTGTGTTCACCAGTGGGAGTGGTTACACTAAACAGCCTGCCTGTCTCTGGAGGAGTGGTTACTACCTAGAAGCTGTAGTTTTATTGGCCATTTTGGGTCAATTCTAAACTCCTTGATCTCTCTCTCTCTTAAAATCTTACAACTCTCTTTTTGCGTGGTTTTGTGCACTGAGCAGTGTCGGGCAGCGCCACCTAAACAAGTTTAAACTATTCCAGGCTCCACAAAGTCTGGTCTTCACTTTTTCCCTTAGAACTTTTCAAACTCTCAAAGTAATCACTCTATTCTCTTTCTAAAGCCCTGCACTTGCTCAGCTCTTATAAGGAAACACTAACTAACTTGCTCAGCTCTTATAAAGAAACACTAACTAACTAAAGCACTACACCCTCCTTGACTTCTCATAAGTATTAGGCTCCCGATTGGTCCTTCCTGATCAAGTGAAAAATCAGTTCCCTTCCCTAATCTGATCAGTAAAAAACAAGTTCCCAATACTAATCTGGTATGTCCAAGGGTCAGTTTCAAGGTTACTCTCCAGTTCAGCTGGTGAATCTGGGAATTTTGAGGCAATGTTACAATTGCCTTATGTACACAGACAACCCTCTCCTCCTTCCAACAAACTCTAATACATGTGAGAGATGCAGTTCTTGTTCTGCCCATCAACAAAATAAACAACTATGCAGGTCTCGAATCCAGGACCCTATACAACAAGCCATCACAAAAGTACAGAAGAATGAGGTACTAGCAAATAATTCCTCACCATAGTATAACCAAACTGAACTTGTGAAAGGAATCAGTATACAGTCATATGTACCATAACCCACTACATAACATAAATATGCGAATTGGAGTACAGCAATAAGCTCAGAAGTGAGGTGTAATTGTAATAGAGTGTTGAAGTCCCCAATAAAACAGAAGGACCCCACAGAGAGTATGTACACATTAATCATGGATACCAGGCATACACATAAGGTGTAATGAATAATAACACAATGCCAAAAAGACATTATAGTGAAAGTCTTATGTAAGCAACACTAAGCATTGCACAGGCCAGCTTAGGAGGTGTGAGCAATGTGTAGACCGGCTAACTCATTGTGCCCAGTGGTATACACCTTTAAACAATGCCAACCTTAGGTTAGCAGGTTTGCCCATAGCTTATTTTTTTCAAAACCGGCCAATCACAGAAAAGTGTGGAAAATCAGTCCTACTTAAACCCAAGAGGTGGGAATACATCTCATAACTGGTTGTAGCTTCCCCTTGCAGGCACTATGGCAGTAAGGGGAGAAGAAGTGCATTTTCAGGCTCAGCGCTGGTGCATCCAGGAGTCCAAGGTCATGGCAGGACTCCTAGTTAAAGACCATGCACAGAGACTGCTGCAGGGCCAGTACCAGGGCTCCCAATATAACGTGGAGGCCTGGGACCATCTCACCCACAACCGCACCACTGGCCTACCCCAACTGGTGAGCAGGTCAGGCACCACTATACCAACCTGAAGTGGCTGAAGGGGGACCTCTTGGAGGAGTGGCTCTAAGAGGCTAGAGCATCAGGGGATGTTCCAGATGTGTGTAAGTATAACCCCAGTATGTGTGTAATAATTGCCAGCTCAGGTATATCATGGATAGGTATGGCTAAATATTCCTCTTATGTCCCCCACAGCTGCAACTGAGTGGGCCACGAACCAGTAGGCCCACATCAGCCGCCTGGGGCAGTTGCGACGCGAGACAGGTCAGTAATACTCATGCTTTTACTGTCATAGGAAATAGAAATAAAAGTAGTAGTAAATTAATTGCTAGTATAAAGCCTGTATTGTTCAAGGCAAGTACTGCATACACTAGAGAATATGGCAGGAAGAGTCTCATATTATTTGTATGTCAATAAAAGTGTAATTACCTGACAAAACAGGTCTAACTGCTGGACTGCATGTGCATATTCTGGTATCATATGGTAATGCAGATTTGCAATCATGCAATAGTATTGTGGTATTAAGCACTGTTACCCACACCATGCACCATAAATTGAATGTGTAAGAATGCCTGTATATGACAGGTGTAATCTCCAGAGGCCATTTAGTACAACTGAGAGACACATAGACAGTAAACAGGGAAAATGCAGACAACAAAAACCTAATAGCACATGCAAATGAGATGTGAAGTGTTGTCTTTTTAGCACACACAGCCACGGTTCGAATCCTGCCATTGGTAGTAGTCTGCGTACAGAATCATACTCCACAACTGTACAGATATGTCCAGAATGTCTATGAAAGTTGCCCATATCTATTGGCTATCAGCCTGTCCACCTGGGAAATCAGTGGGATGATCCCAGACGTATAGGCAGCAAACAGGAAATACAACTAATTGATACGCGTCTGACAAAAAACCTGGCACACTAGCAACTCCCCAATACCTTATAGGTTCATAGTTTCAGAGGTAGGTACTAGGCTATCAGCCAAAGGGCCTATGTAAGCCTAGCCAGTAAGGTACCATAGCTTACGCCACCCAAGAAAGTTATTTTCCTGTGCCACTGTCCAGCAGAGACACAAAAGTGATCCCCGGGGTGTATTTCCTATTTCCCATCCATTCATCAAGATTTTTCTTGAAGAGTGCTAATGAAGAACTTTGCTTGACATAGATGGGTAGCTTGTTCCAGAATATAGGAAGTCTCTGGGACAGGAATCTATCCCTCCAGTGTGTCCTGTTTATTGTGGTGACAAGGCTTAGGTCCCTAGAGCATGTAGCTTGGAGGGATTGGGATTTCTTTAGGTGTAGCATATCCAACAGTTCTGGGTTTGACATAGCTTTATATGTTAGGCAGAGATCACCTCGGAGTAGGTGATATGCTATGGAATAAAGCTGGAGTTTTTTGAGGTGGTCAGTGTAGGGCATTTTTATGAGGCCAGTAATCCTCTTTGTGAGGTACTTCTCTGGCCTTTCCAGCTGCTGCAGATGTCTTGTGAGGTACATTCCAAAAGGGGCGTTGTACTCTATAATGGGTCTAATGAGTGACGAGTAGAGGGGAACAATGACCTCTTTTTTCCTGGATGAGAACCCTTTTATGATGAGGTGTGCCACGTAGAAGGACTTCCTGACTACTGTGGCAATGTGATTATCAAAGGAGAGACTACTGTCCACCTGGGTCCCAAGGTCTCTTTTCACGCATTCGGTGATAAGTAGATTGCTGCCTTTGTGGTAGTTCATGAGTACAGGGTTTTTACCAAATTGGATGACACTGCACTTTTTGGCATTGAGCTTGAGGCCATGGCTCTGGCACCAGGCATCTGTCTCAGTGAGGCCCTTCTGTAGGATGTCCACATCATTTGGGGACTTGAGTATGGCTCCTAGTTTGCAATCATCTGCGAACCTCGTCAGCCAGAGGCCTTCTGTGTTAGCCTCTACTTCAGAGAAGTAGATACCAAACAGGAGAGGTCCCAGGATGGAACCCTGTGGCACTCCACTTGTCACTGCCTTGAAGTCAGATTTGGAGTCTGCAACTTTTACAGTGTGGGTTCTGTCAATATCTAAGAAGCCAAGTATGTCCCATGTACACCCCAACTTGTTAAGCTGTGGTCAGAGTGTGTACAGTAACAGAGCGAGATGTATGTGCATAATAGTAATATGGAACCTGGTACTGTGTGTGGGAAAATTCAGGTAGTGCTAATAAACATTCCTCCCACAGGTCTGTCAGATACCAACACTGTGCTCAGAAATACAAGAATGATATGCAGTTGCTCTGAATAATGAGGTATTACACATCACTGTCACCCACACTGTCCTACAACATATAACTGTCTAGGAAATCTGTATAAGAGTGTTATTATACAAGGTCAGAATGCATAAGCACATGGGATTAATAAGACAGAAAGCAAATTGGAGATTCCAGCAATATCAATATAGCAGACACAACTGTGATGGACAGTGTCTAAGTTGTAGCAGACACAACCATGATCTGAATTCTGAGAGTGGAATTAGACTGCATACAGATTCATACCCCACAACTGTACACATGAGGCCATAATGTCCAGTATTTGTGCCCCTATCTGCTGCCTGCCCCCCTGGTAAGTCTGTGGGATGATCCCAGATGTGTATCTAGCAAACAGAGAATACACATGATTGTCAACCATCATGAGAACACACCTATCACTGTAGCAACCCTCAAAACTGTTAGGAGAGTAATATTCCAAGTATGTCCTATCTACACTCCCATGTTGTCAAGCTGTGGCCAGAGTGTGTACAGTAACAGAGTGCGATGTATGTGCATAATACTAATGTGTAATCTGGAACTTTGTGTGTGGCTACAGTCAGGTAGTGCTAACAAACATTGCTCCCACAGGTATGTTGGATACGAACACTGTGCTGAGAAATAAAGACCAATATAACTTGTACTGGTACTGTCCACCCTGGTATTGTAGAGGACTGTGAGTGTTACAGTTTCTCTGAATAATAAAGTATCACTGGTCACTGTCACCCACACTGTGCTACATAATATAACTGTGTAGGAAAGCATGTATATGTGTGTGTCAGGTCACTAAAGGTGGAAGAGGGCAATATTCTAGATATGTCCAGGCACACCAGCATGTGGTCAACATATGGCCAGGGTCTGTGCAGAAAGAGTTAGATAGCATAGTGCAAGACATCAACCTGGAACCCAGGTGTATGTATACAAAAAGTTAGTCAGTGTTAACAAACATTCCCTCCACAGGTACATTAGGTAAGAGGTGAAGCAGGTAAAACTGGTTCATGTGTAATGATGACGACAACCATATCACTGTCCAAAATAAGGCTATAGGGTAGTGTAGCAAGCCTTGTAAGGTACAGATAACAGCACTGATTAAGAAAGTAATGTAGACTACAGGAATATACTACTTGTTAATTGACATCTTTCTCTCCCCCCCACCTTATCTCCAACAATAATCAACATACCCACCCCAACTGGTATGTAATGACTCTGATAATGACCAATTGCTTGATAAATGTTTTAATGGTTCCCATGCATGTGCCATATTGAATTATTCCAACATTGTGGGCATGGCGCCATCAACGTACCTGCATGCTGTTCTTATTACCACTGTGGTCCCATATATCCATGTGTTTTGTTTGCTATGCAACTGTTCCGTATCTGGTGACTGGGTTAATGGGAATATCTATGCATGCTGTTATACCTAACCCTGGAATGGGTCGACTATTACTAACCAATATATGATGATGAAATCTAAACACTATAGCATGCTTGGGAAGGCAGGTCCCGGTAGACCCACCTGTCCTACCTCAGCTGGACGTGGCACCTGGCACCAGCATGTCTGGTGCCCAACCCCAGACCTCCCTGTCCATTGGTCCTGCACCACCTTTGGGTGGAACTGCCTCAGGAGATGGGGCTGCCCCCCCCCAGGAGTGGGCATGGACAGGCACCTGTCACCCATCACCAGGTCAGGTTCATGGTGCGTAGAGCAATCAATGAGCAGTTTGGTGATCTTCTATGCCAGCTCGAGGGCAGTGTGTCGTGATTAGAGAGTCAGCCTGGATCTGCGGCTCAGCCCGCAGCACAGCCACCTTTGGGCTGTGAAGGTGCAGTGGTGATTGCCCATGGGTGGGGACCTCAGTCCCACTGTTACCTCTAGGGGGCTCGTGGGCCTCTGATATCACAACACCCCTCTCCATCAAGGTGTTTACCCCCCACATGTGTCATATACCACCCCTGTATGCATCTTGTGTGTCTTGTTTGTTAACCTACCCAACCTACCTCCCCAAATATGCCTACTACCCCTCCCCAACATTCCACTCTCACCTGAAAAAAAGAAAAAAAAAGAAATCTGTTCCCACAAAAAAGTCTTGCCACATATATAGCTGTCCATTTCGCACATGTGTCCACTGGACACATGTAATCCATTCTACTTGACATCACAACTTATTATTGTTGTCCTCACCCCCTCTCCCAGGGGTTTGAGTGTCCAAATCTACCTCCAAAGTCAGTGTATATGCACAGCTGTTGCTGTAGAAGAAATGAGCAGCTATGGACCTTCCCTAAACCCTTCCTGCACATCCCAAGCTATTTTCCCTACTGTGTTTCCCTCTTTGCACCCCCTTTTTACCACTTTCCTATCAACCCTTTTTTCTTTTCTTTTAAAGAAATTAGCATGGGAGTAAGCAGGAGTAAGCACTTTTAAGTAGCAGTAAGCAGGTCTAAGCCTGTTTGCATGGAGGTAAGCAATGCCTACACTGATTAAGCAATTTAGAAGCTAACTGAGTATAAGAAACAGTAACTGGAAGTTAGCAATGATTACCTCCGCACAAACCCACTTACAACTGCTTTAAAGTGCCTTAAATAGCCCGTGTTCTGCCCAGCAACAAAACAAACAGTCTTTGCAAAGCTCGAACCCAGGACCATGCACAGCATAAAGAAAGCGATTTACCACGAAGCCGAGTCAGATATACATAACTTTAATGATTTCAAAAACATATCATCCAGCCCAGTCATTAAACAGTACAGAGAATGTAGTCCAACATTTAGATGTATGTATTTGTGTAAATATATTAATATTTAAACAGATACAACATATATTAGTATCTAAACAGATACAACATATCTATCTATCTGTATATATATATATATATATATATATATATATATATATATATATATATATACATACATATATAGAAATCTAAATTAACATATATTCATGTGAATGCCTACATCAACACATATATGTCTACAGCTATATATGTACATATACACAGCAAGTTACAAATATGTAAGCATATATATGTCTATGTAGGTATATACGGGCATAGTTATAAATATGTAAGCAGCTATATATATCCATATACGTATATATGGACATACATGTGTAGATATCAATGGGAGAGTATCTAAATCATATATGTCCACATGCACCGTTAATGGGGTTGAGAGGCCCCAAACGATATATGTCTTCTACGAAAAGGTATACCCACCCCCCACAGCCAAACATGTCCACCCTGCAATACACTACCAAATGTTGCAGATCCCATAAACAGGTCCTGACACGACATGGGCACAAGTTGTTAACAGTACTACATCCTACCTGTATGATGTCAGGCTGGTATTGGTAACACATCATGCAGTACAGTCTGGCTCCCATAGAAAATGTAAAATGTGGAAGCTATCAACATCCCCAGGATACATATACACAGACACATTTATGCAGATGCAGATATACATATATAGATATATACAAACATATATATATATATATATATATATATATATATATATATATATATATACATGTACATATATATAGATATACATGTGACTACACTTACACTCGCAGAGATATGTACAGTAAGATACTTTGGTAGTAGAAGCACACAGTATGGAACAGCCACTATGCCTATAGTTAACACCCTAACAACTGGACAGTGGATGAGCCACCCATACAAATGACAGGAAAAAACACCACACACAGGTTTGTAGAAATGGAATACCTTTATTTGTGTACTATTACACATGTATATGCCATGTCACATAGCTGTTCAGACACTAACATCCATATCAACAGAGTAATGCAACTGTGAAATAGTTATACTAATACAGTAGTCTGGAAAGGTCCACAACTGTTGCTGTCCAGGTCAAGCCCTCCAAATAGTACAATAGTGAAGTAGACTGGGCCACAGAATACCACACAATCAACAGTAAGCGATGCAGGTGTATAGTCCAGCAGCTTCTATCTACACTCTGTACACAATCACTAGGTGGTAAAGACTTCAGTTGACCAAATGGGATGTAACTGTTACATAACAAGGCATAACTGACACCATCACGGGCACACTGGCAAACAGAACAGTCTGTATGGCAGGAGGCAGTAGGCCTGCAGTAACTACTTTATGTAAGTAATGTCAAGATAGGTAAAATGTATGGCACTGTACATCCAGATACCTTAAGGCAGCTCGCCCCTGATACCCCCACATTTTGTAACAGCCTATGTTATGTATGGTGCAGCCCCCCCCCCAGACTCAGTAATACAGGGCCATAAACTACTGTTGCATACACTGGCCTCTGGAGTGCATATGGGCACAAATGTATTGTGTAGGTGAAGCCCACACATATATGGCCCCAGCCACACCGTATGTGTGGGGGATACAACAACAGTGGACTGCTGGCAGGAATGACAGCGTGGTGTACATATATGTGCATATGTATCACTATCTGTATATGTGTAGACAAATAATGCTCTGTATATGTATATATCTGGGTGTGTATATGCATATCTATGTACATATACACACCCATCTATATATGTCGATATGTACATGTGTAATTATCTATCTAGATATCTGGATAATCAGATGTACATACATATTCACCATATGTCCTGAACATGGGGTGTAGCCCTACCTCAGCCCCCATAGTCCAAACTTTGTAGTGCAAGGGAATGTCAGGTATGTATAGCGGGTACATTAGTAGACTATTGCTACTGTAACAGGGATTGTCTTCACAGATATGGTGTGTGTGAGAGGTCACATCTGCTTTTCACATGTGCGCCATTGGCTACTGGCAAACATCCTAAGGACATCATAGTATAGTACCGCTGCAAGCACATAATGCTCCTGTGGACTACAGCAGAGATATTGGCCAATAGATGTGGACATTCTGACACACTCTGTTCAGTCCAGAGGTATACACAGAGCCCCTTGGTGCAGAACATGTGGACCAAGCCTGACAATATGGATGTTAACAGCCATGTAGATGGGTATAACACATAACAACTGGTAAACATTCACCCCATAGGTTATGGATTCACACACCCCTGTCTGTCCTGGCACATAATAACTGCTGGTACAGAACAGCCATGGCCACATACTACCCACAGGATATTGACATACATCTGTACAGCATCCCACCGCTCTGTCTGACTTAAATGTTAAGGGAGGCCTGGCAGCAGTACATCTGGCAAGTATCTGAACATGACATCTCACTGGGTAAGTACACTAAGCTGCTAGATATGTAACAAAGCACTGTGCAGGCTACAGGCAGACTGGCTCAAAACTGGCCTAATCTCCTACGGGAGAATGCACATGTACCTGCATATATAGCAGGCTCTACAGGCATATCACAGCACAGGGTAAAATACACATGTGTGAAAGTGCATTACCACAACCAATGTGAACACAGCCACAGCCACATATGGTAAGCTAGCATAATATTACAGTATATGTACTATCTGTCCAACACCATCCTCATATGTGCCACTTACACACTAACCCTACATATACTGGGCCACTACATAGTGTGGCCTGATGCTTGTCTGTGGTATGGGACATGTGTGTGTATGGCCCTACAAACATGTAAGCCAATACAGTAACATCCAATGGAGCATGTAACATCAGATAGGACAAGACCTAGAATGATGACATCTACCACATTCTGTACACAGGCCAAGGTACATGTTAACAATACACACACTGTCGACATTCACCGTAAGTACACAGACCTCGGTACTGTACAAACAACCACAGAATGTCCAGGATATGTCATCAAATATAACCCCTACTGTACATAACGTGTAGCAGTCTGATATCTCACTGGCTTGTTATCAGATATGATGACACTAATTATGATGTATAGCACATATGCACCTCTTAATGCATGACATATGTAGAAAGGTTGACAGAGTTGTGGCTGAAAGCACATACGCAGGGCCAATATTGACATGTTGATGTGATAACATTGTGCATTTGCTGTTGTAACAGGGTTTGCTGCAACATATGTGTTATGAGGGATATGAAGTCAGTAACTGTCATGGCTTTCACCATCTACAGACTGCAATCCTCACACTACCTTCTGCAGTTCACAGATACATGCTCTGTGGGTAACACATGAAACCAAAGACAACACACACTGCCCAGTCTGCAGATGTCCCTGCAGATGGGGAGTCCTCATAAACATAGAACTGACATGTAGGACAGCCATATCCGTTCACACCCTGTTAAACCAACATTACTCTGAATGCAGTATAGTAGCACTTACAGTCTGTAGTCAGGTCAGGCACATCCCACTCCTGTGTGTTGGCCTGTTTCCACAGTGTATGTTGTCAGAGGTGTATCCCCAGTCCATCTGAAATGCTGTTTGCCAAACAACAGATCAAGTTCTTGCTCACAGTGAATTAAAAGGCACAACACCAACATGATGTTCCTAAACACTGGAGTGTGTTTCCATGCAATTGGCTATGGGAATGTTACCACAGCTGTTCCACATGCAATCAGCTATTGGAGTGCTGCAATTCATGCAGAGACCATCAGCTGATCATGAACATTACCTAAAATACACATGCTGCTGACTAAGCAAAGCAGGTGTAGGTCTCCACATCCACCAGTGAGGGAATGAGAGAGGCAGACAGAGGCAAAGACAAGTCAGGGAAGGGTGGGAAAGTCAAATTTAAGCATGTTTGTGTCACACACCTACCAGAATAAGGTATCAAACCCCTGATGACTATGTAGTGCTATCACAGTTCTATGTAGTTATTGGATGCACTACATAGGTTACTGGTTGTGCAGCCCTCAGAACATATATGTGATGGTGAGTAACATCTGCAACAGGGATATGGTAGCTATACGGTAGGTGAAGTACACACGCCAGTCCGCATGAACAGGTGCCAGCATCAACACAGCCACACTCTCACAGTGACACACACACATTGACACAAGTGACAGGGCCAGGATTACAACTCATCAGTAGTGAGATTGCCACAACACATTACTGTGCAGGTATCACATGCACCACACGGGTCATAAGGAGGTTATATGGGCAAAGGGTATGGGCAGGTGTCTGTCATCAGACAGCATGCTTCAGTATGCCAATGAGGGTTGTAGTGAGGTTGGATGTGATTGTACACATCATACAACATACACACACAAACCACAGGGTGCCAGTACTGACATGCATGGGTGCATTTTTGCATGGGTGAGTGGTAGTCGACTATGCCAGATGGCTATACAAAGCTAGGTGATGGGTATACCTGGGCATCAGGCCACATGACAATGGTCTACATTGTAGCTCAGGGCTGTAGTTTCTGCATTTGCCCTCACAGGTGGGTATTGTATCCCTCATTCAGTCACCTGGAATGTGCACACCTCCTACATGCATGTACAGTGACATGTAGAACTGTACCTGGGGTGTCTGGCCCTTGTTGTGTACACAGATTATCATCAGATGTGCCAGTCCTGGCCTCATGTGGCAGGAACTGGTAATGGACAGCAGGTTTACCCTGCACCTACATTGATAGCATGCTAATGGCATTCCCTGGTGTGAGTGGCATTTGTCCATACAGGGCATGTTTTCAGGCATGGTATGTCCTTTGCGGGTCACATGTGATGGCACCAAAGGTTTTGCAGGTGTCCAGTGGGGAATATGGGGAAGGTGCACTGTCTGCATGTATGTGCCTATTAAGCAGATGGACAAAGTGTCATGCCCCCTGTAGCCCACTGCAATCACTCTGTAGTTACTATCAGTGGCCAATATGCAGTGTACTACCCACATATTGGCTGTTGCCTAGGCATATGTGTGTGTGTGTGTGTGTATGAGACATGGGTTGAGACTGTGCTCTGGGTAATACTGGGGTTGCTAACTGTGATTGCTTGGCCTTGATGTAACATGTATGGGTATGGATTTGCACCCCAGCCTCTTGGCTATTTCACATCTGTTATCCCTGTACTGTGGACACTGTGATATATACTAGGACCACCATATAAGAAATTTGCAAAAAACACTCCACATTGGGCCCAGGTGTCACACACACACCTGTCATGTCTGGGAGTAGAACCCCTACTTAATTAGTTTATTACATGACAGCATTATGCAGTTGTAGTACACACCACAGGGATTATTGGAGTATTGCTTCCCCAAAGGTGTATATCACATTGGATGACATCAGCAGGAATGCCAAAGTAGGACATTCGAATTGCAGTGAGTGTGGCTAGGGTAAAATGTATTGTACCCTACACAGACAGAGGCACACACACAAAACATCCACAACTGACATGTGTGGGCATAGAACCCCTAACAAACATCTATATCACACTATGGCATGGAGCTGTTATAAGATGGACCACAGGGATTACTGGAGAATTTTTTTTCCCACAGGTGTATTTCACAATGAATGACATCAGCAGGATAGCCAAAGTATGGCATTTGCTCCCTACACAGACATTGAAACACACACAAAACATCCACAACCAACATGAGTAGGTATAGAACCCCCAACCGAGATTTATACCACACTACAGCATGGAGCTGTTATAAGATGCACCACAGGGATTACTGGAAAACTCCTTCCCCAATGGTATATTTCACAATGTATGACATCAGCTGGATTGGCAAAGTAGGGCATTTGAAATGTACTGAGTGTGACTAGCCTAAAATCCATTGCTCCTTACACAGATATTGAAACACACACAAAGCATCCAGACCTGCCATGGGTGGAAAGAGAACCTTACCAGAATTCTATATTACACTATAGCAGTACACAGTTACAGGACACGCTATGGAGATTACTGAACTACAAATTTCACAGAGGTGTACTTCTAGGTGGATGATATCAGCAGCCTTACCAAAGTAGTGCATTTGAATTGAAGGCAGTGTGACTACCCTAAAAAACATTGCTCACTACACAGACAGACACAAACACACTTGCCAAGTCTAGGACTAGAACTCCTTCCTACCTAGTTTATCACACTACAGCAATATGCAGTTATGAGACACACCACTGAGATTACTAGGATACAATTCTCCCAAAGGTGTATTTCACAGTGGATGACCTCAGCAGGCTTGTCATAGTAGGTCTATGGATAGGGCAATGTGTGTGTATGGGCCACAACCCATTCATCTAGAGGTTGACACTCCACATGTGGGCACACACAGAGTCATATGTCATGAGGTACATGTATACAGATGCTAGATGACACCTTCCTTGTACAGTCATGTTGCACAGCTAGCACGTGCACCACATAGTCTGTACTGCAGACAGATACCAGTGGCTAGTATCTACAGTGAGTGACATCTGAACCTCATGTTGTTGTGGCCCTTTGGCTGTGTGCTGGGTGGGACATGCCTGGATGGCTCCTTGTCACAGTCACCCTCTTCCACACATCTATGTACATCTACCTTTTGCTTATTATAGTGTGTAGTCCTTAGATACATGTCTGTATTCCTGTCCACTGTGTGTCAATAGCATGTGTGGTGCATACTGAGAAGTGTCTGCAATAACATCTGTGACTGCCAGTTATGTCTGGTCCACTGGTGTTTGCAGACAGGGCTTTCATTTCTCTCTGTGTGAGCATGCCCAATATGCCCATCTGTATTGAATGTGTGGATCAATTCCAGGTAGTCTGTATTGCAGTGCTGACCTATGTGCTGTACACCTACAGGTAGCATACCATTTCTGCAGGGTGTCCGTCAATCACATGGCATTAACTGTTGCTACATTTCTAAATGGGATGGGGGGGCACACGTGCCTATTTCTACATTTCTTCACAGGATTGGGGGGGGCACACCTGACTGTTACTACATTTCTATGTAGTATGGGGTGGCGCACACCTGACTATTTCTACATTTCTAAATGGGCTTTGGGGTGGCACACCTGACTGTTACTACATTTCTACGTAGGAATGGGGTGGGGCACACCTGACTATTATTACATTTCTACACAGGCTTTGGGGGGACACACCATTTCTACGTAGGCACACCTGACTATTTCTACATGTCTACACAGGATTGGTGGGGCTTGCCTGTTACTACATGTCTACATAGGATTGGGGGGCACATCTGACACTTGTACACATTTGCTATGACTGTACTGGTATGTCAGGTACTCCCTTTCATTCTGTAGTCTTACCTATCATGCTGCCTAGAGGCATACCAGTGCACTACAGATCTTAGCTTTTATTTACCTACATATTAGTTTCAGATTTCATATCCTTCAGAACTGACATCTCACTGCTTGACCTGCTGTTTTCTGTCTGTGTAGGCCTGAGGGGGAGGTTACCCATAGGCATCATACAGAGGTCATAGCACAGCCTTTGTTTGTGTTTGTCTACACCTGTCCTGCTGGTTGTGACTGTTGCTGGGTAAGTGAACCCCTCTGACAGGCAAGTGTAAGTCACTTACCTTGTGGGTGTCCCAGTATTAAGGGTGGGGCTGCAGGGCTGCCTATGTCGGATGCACATAGCACACTCGCTACACATGTTTGAGCACAGGTAGTGTAATGTTTGGCATCCCTTCTACTGTATGTGAGAGTCAGACAGAGTTGTCATTCCCTGGGTCCCTCTTGTGTCAGTGTATGTGCTATGCATTGCCTCTTTATCAAGGCCAGAGAATACTGGGCATGCCTCCTTCTGCCTACTGGGGCAGGCTCAGTGTGTTCCTCCTCCAAGTCACTATGTGCCTGTGCAGGCCTTGGCAATGGTGGGGGACTATGTGGCCCTGCCCGATGCTGTTCCTGCTGCAGCTGTTTCCACGGGATCATATTGTGTAACATGGCCCATATGAGGACAATTTGGGTACATGTAGCTGGTCAGTACTGCAAGGCTCCACCAGATGTGTCCAGGCACTGGAACCATGACTTGATCATTCCAAACACATGCTCTACTATAATCCTGGTCTGTACGTGTGCATCATTATGGAGTTCTTGTTCGGGTGTGTATGCATTTCTGATGGGTGTCATCAGCCACGGCTCCAGTGCATATCCGCCATCCCCCAATAGGTGACCGCCAGGGATGTCCTCAGTGGCAAATCTCTGGTACAGCTGCGTCAGATGCCAGATGTGGGAATTGTGATAGCTTCCAGGGCAGCCAGCACACACATTCATTATTATGCCTTTGGCATCGCACACGATCTGGCAGTTGATGGAGGGGAAGCCCTTGTGGTTGATGTAGACCCCCCTACCCTGCTCACCAGGTGGTGCTTTGATGCATATGTGCATGCAGTCTATAGCATCCATGACCTCAGGGTATTCTGCTATTTGGTGGGACAGTTGCATATTGCTAGCCAACACTTCACGGGTGTTGGGGAAATAGATGTGCTCACCGACATGTGCTGACATGGCATCCAAGAACTGGTGGAGTACCCTGGATGCTGATGCCTGTGAGAGCCCCATCATATCTCCAGTTGGCCTTTGGAAAGTAACTGTAGCTAGTATTCTTAGGCCTACACTTACCTTGGTATCCACTGGGATGGGTTCCCCTCTGTTAGTTCTGTGCATGAGGCATGCCCAGCACAGCTCAACAATTTGCTGTAGGAGGTCCCTGTCCACCCTATAGCGCTCCACTATCTCCAGCACATGTAGCCCCTGGTAGGTTATCTTGGGTCTGTCCACTCTTCTCCATCTCCTCACTGTGGGTTGGTCGACAGCATTCACATCCTCACCACCCTCAGCCTCTTCCACAAGTTATTGTATGACAGCTACTGCAGCCCCTATCATTTTGCTGTTGTGAGTATTAAAACTTCCCCGCTTGTTTACACCGGTGGTGTAGAGTGTTGGAAAAAACAGAGGGGAAGGTGTTTGCATAGTTTATAGTAGTGTTCTGGGGTGTGCTGGTCTGCTGCCTGTGTAATTGACTGATTCTGATACATTTCACCTGCTAGCTATGCTAGTTCTCCTTGATAAGCTTCCTACTGCTGTTTTCCCTTCCCTTTGCCTTCCTGTTTAAGCCTGGGCATGCACCACGCAAACAGAGTGCTCAAATGTGCAGAGTGCTGCTATTTCCTAGTTTAACTTTTGTTTTCTGCCTTTAAAACCCGGTGCGCGCACACCCGCTTAGGCATTAGGCAGGTTTAGACACACCCCCTAGCTTACCTGTGCTTAGCTAGGAGCAAACCCAAGCCATAGGGCTCCAATCCACTTACAGTATGCCTGACACCCCCCCCTCCATGATGTCAACTAACTCCTAGGCTTGCACCAAGCTATTCCTACTCTTACACTGTTGGGACATGACTCACATGCTAGGGAAGACTGGGATTCACTATCCTTCCCCTCATTTGAATAGGATTGCCTGCTAATGCATAGTTACATGTCTCACACTGAGCCTCCCCCTTGGCAACCACTACTCACTGGCCATGTTGTCTTCTGCCTGCCATTGACTTGCATGGCAGAATACTGATTTTAGTTAGAATACTAATTTAGGTTCATTTTGTTATTTTCCGCCCGAGCCCATTTGCGTGTCGCTGCTTTACCCTTAAACAGCCGAGACTGGCTAAAAAAAATAAAAGTTGATTTTTTAAATTTATTTGACTGTTTGCAATGCCAATGGCCTTTTACTTGGCCATTGGCATGCTTACTACATGATATGCAGCCTTTATTTGGAGCTGTCACAGCTCTGTTTTGGATTTTGCAAAAATGTACTTGGTTACTAACCGACTACATTTCTGCAGATAGCACTAGTCCTGCACGGATGGTTGCAAGCTTCCTGGATTGTAAAATTACGTCATTTGAATTGATTTCTCCTGAAAGTGGGGTGATTTGCATACACGGGCTTTGTCCGTGCAGGATTAGTGTAGGAGCACTCATGCATTCCCCTGCAGGCTGTTCCTGGATCGCAAGGCAGACATATTGCCTGCTGGAGCTCCTGCACCGGTCTTGCACACTGTGCAAGCTTTAGAGAATCTGGGGGATAGTGTGCTGTTTTGGACTACTTTGAAGGGTCATTTCCAACTGCATTTGGGATTTTTTTATTCACTAATGGATTAATTCTAGCCTTCAACTGTGACAGTCAGTTTCTTTGCCAGTAGCCTTTTGTGTGTTGTGGGCTGTTTTTTGTCTTTTTGTTCTGATAGATATGCGACATCTTCAACCATAAAGAGCTTTATATGCTGAGAATATAACATGTACTGCCTAATATCAATTAATTTCAGGCTCTCCAGTACAGTTGTATTATTTTTATGTTATGAAGTATCAATCAGAATCCTAAAGGTGGCACAAACCTCTCCGCAGAAAACACAAAGTTTAGCGGATTGCAATAATCCAACCATACTGACTAGGGTAAAAAATCAGTGTATGGATATTTTAACTTGAGCAAGGCATTTATTTTCAAAGGAAAAGGATATTTATCCAAGCACTTGATACTAAGCAAAGTAAATGACAACTTATATGAAAAAATATATAGCAACATCAAAACTGTATACAGTAAAATTAAGCATATATAAAACCAGAAAACAGTTTACTGTAAAAAATCATTAGAAACACAGATAACATTATTACATACTGTGTGTATACATTGCAACTGTATTAAAATCAGTTGTCTAGTTCCCAAAAGAGGTACTTAAGATACTAATGCACCCTTTGATGAGGATTTAACAACTATATGCTTCTGTACAGGAATAGTTTTCAGTGATGCCTTAATCCAGGTCTCTGCATTGAATTTAAGTAGGCAGTGTATTCCAAACCATAGAAGTTAAAGTAAAAGGCCACTTATCATAGCTTTCATGTCTGACCAGCAGTCTGTCCTCAGTAGAAAATAAGTGATGCATGAGAACAATGGGTGCAAGCAGCTCCGCCTTCTAGCCAGGATGTGGTTAGGAAGAGCTTAAAATATCTGATGTAAAGTCATGAAGGCAGACTTTGCTGCATTCGAAAGACAATGATCACTGTTCTGTACTAGGCTAATATGGCTGAAATGTCCAGATTTTTTTCAGAATACACATATTGTTACATTATATGTGTTATCCTTTATCTTAAAATTTGTGGTTTTATGGAAAATCATTGGGTAGAGAAGTCACTAAACAATGATGGACAGGGCTGGGCCTTATGCCAGATGGACCAATTTGGCCCAAAGCGGCCTCACTCCCCCAGGGGGCCTCACACTAGGCTAGGACAGGGTCATTATGCCTTACATGACCCAAAGACTTGCCTAAGATACATTTGAGTTTCAAACTTCATGCTCTTTAGAAAATGCATGTTAATGCAAAATCTGTTATTCTAGCATCTTTCTAAATTTATAATAAAACTATTTAAAAAAATGCCTCTATTTGTGAATCTTTCTCCACCCATTATTTGTGGCTTTTTCCATATTTTTTGTGCTAAGAGTTTTAGAGGTATGTCTGCATGCATAATGGTTGTGGGATTACACCAATGTCTGCATGCATAATGGTTGTGGTATTAGACCAATGGATAAGATAATTTATTTGTGAGATAGGCAAATTTTGCCTCAGATGGTACCTCATCCCTAAATATCACTGTAGAGATTCAAACATGAGCTTAGAAAAAAAAAGTTGAGACATTGCCATTTTTTTAACTATGAGCCTTTTATATATCCAAAAGTTTTCTGTACAATTATTCAGAATATGTTTCATAATTATTGTCAGTGTGAGGCATACTGTCGTTTCTTATAATACTCAACCTGTGTACAAGGAGTCTTCTCCTCGCAGTTGCTCTCACCCAGAAATCAGAACTCTATTTTGTAGAATGATTCATTGTCATACAAACTGCTTGACAGTTCTTTTGAACATCTAATTAACTGCAGCTAACATTTAACACAGAATGAATACTACCCTTACCAGCACTTCCTATATAAATATGGTCTTCAGTATTTAGTCATTGTTTCCTGCAGAGATATGTCTTGATTACTGTAGAGCAATCTGGCATTACTGGAATGTTCATCTTACAGATTATACAGCAGACGTGATATTTAAGGGTTTAGCATTTCTTGATGTGTGCAGATATTTATCTTTACACCTAGGCATATATTTTACTTGTCTCATCCACTACTGCATTTTTGCATGACTGGGTAGATACATCACACAAGAAAATCTTATGTTTGTACATGTCTTGAACATTACAAAGATAAATATTTTAAACAATGATTGCAGAATTAACGCTAGAAAAGCTATTCAGAGTGAATTGCCTGGCAATAAAGCAATGACAAGGCAGCCAAAATAGAAAGTCAGCATACTCCGGCCTCAGTATCAGCAATGCAAAATGCATTGAAACATACATGACACACAAAAATTAATATTCAAAACTAGTTTATATCTATTACATAATATGCTGACAAGTAGTTTTAGATGCTCAGATGTGAGACAAGGGTATAGAGGTCCACAAACTTGGATCAAAGTAAGCAAATTCATATTTTGTACAAATAATACAAAGAAGGGGAAAGTTAGTTATACTCGCAGCACTGACTGCAATTCTGATTACAAGTGAAAAATTAAAAGAAGGCATTGAGAGTATGGTTTGGGTATGACTAAAGTGAAGATGATTACAATATATACATCCTTACTGATGAAAATGGAAAATACAACATATTGGTTTCTAATTTATCATTATATGTGCTGCAAAATGTGATCAGATCACACCTTATTATTTCAACCTTTCCCTAAGTCTTGATGTATTATGATTCCACTTTCCTATTTGGAAAATGTTCAGATAATTGTAACAAGATGCTAGTAGCAGGAAAGGAAATGGCAGCCACTCCCAAATGTATTGCACAGGCCAGACATTTTAACCATTAATGTGCAGTTACAGAATCAGATCACTTTTTGGAAGAAAGAAGGTGACACAGTTTAGAAATAATCAGCATCTGGGTGTAGGTAACTCAGGATTTAAGAAATAATTGCTTACCTTTCTTAAATAGTGGGTAGGATTCTAATAAGTTCACAGAATCTGGTGACTTTCACTAATGTCATATAAAAAGTTGTGGATAACCCAAAAACATGCCTCAGCCAACTTAAAGTATCTTGGGGTATATATATCTACACCTCTCTTGTTCGGTATATATTTCTCAGAGGTACAGGCCAACACGGAAAGACTGTGGCTGACCAAGTTCGCAGATGACTGCAAACTAGGCGCCATAATCGAATCTCCAGCCGACACAAGCATCCTACAAAAGGGCCTCATAGAAACAGACAACTGGTGCCAGAGCCATGGCCTCAAGCTAAATGCCAAAAAGTGTATAGTCATCCCCTTTGGCAAAAACAAAGTGCCCACAAACTACCACATAGGTGGTAATCCATTAAGTACGGAAGAAGTAATTAGAGACCTGGGGACCCAAGTTGATAGCAATCTCTTATTTGAAAACCATGTGGCCAAAGTGGTTAGAAAAACATTTTATATAGCCCACCTAATCATGAAGGGATTCACATCTAGATCAGGGGAGGTCATCGTGCTCTTTACTCATCCCTCATCAGGCCCGTAATTGAGTACAATGCTCCTTTTGGGATGTACCTTACCAGACACCTGCAGCAACTGGAAAGACCCCAAAAGTACCTCACCAAGAGGATCAAAGGGCTCAAACAGATGCCATATGCTGCCCGGTTAAAGAAACTTCAGCTCTACTCAGTGGCATACCACCTGCTCAGAGGCGATCTGTGCCTGACGTATAAAGCCATGTCCAACCCAGAATTAATGGACATGTTGCACCTCAGAAAATCCAAATCCCATCGAGCTATGCACTCGAGAGACTTGAACCTCAGCACTGAAATAAATAGGACATGCTGAATGGACAGATTCATAACCCAGAGGCTCCCTTCACTCTGGAATAAAATCCAAGTCCAGGTTAGGCAGAGTCCCTCATTGACTCTCTTCAAGAGGAATCTTGATGAGTGGATGGGAGATCATAGGTTTACCCCAGGTATCACTTCTGTGTCACTGTTAGACAGAGGCACAGTATACTAACCTTGAAAAAGGGCATAGCAAAATTCATTTAAAATGGGTGACGAAAGCCAAATACACTCTGGCTAGGCTTATAAATGCCCTAGGGCAGATAGCCTAGTATGAACCTATGAACCTATATGGGAGGGAGATGGACAACTCGGGCCCACATCAATGAGGACATGGCAACAAAGCTATGTAGGTAAATGATAAAGCAGGTCAACACTAAGGTGACACACTGCAAATGCATGTGTACACTACATAGGGTAATGTTGAAGTCAACCCAAACTACATTAAAGCTAATGGCTAATGTATGCCACATGTGCAGAATGCATTGCAAACATCAGCAAAAATGGTCATGCATAAATCACACACACACAGTATTGTGCAATCATATAACAGTAACTGGCATAGGTAAACAAGCTAAGAATTGGTATCACATAGACATATATAATGTCATGCCAATGTAAAACAACATGAAAAATAAACAGCTGTGGTTAGATATCACTGACATGGGTATGACTAAGCACAGGACAGTCCTGTGAACAAAATTACAGCAAATTAACATGAAGTCAATGACTGCTCACAGTCCCAAGGTACAATGGTGTTTTTGTATTGATTGGAATATGTTCTGAGACATGAACATGTGTAGACCATTTGCTGAAATGTGCAAATTTATGTGAATAATGAATGTATGCAAAAATGTAACACAGGCCAAAAAAGGCATGTTGTAATGTTACTGAATAAATCATCAATAACATGGTTTATACATGAATGCTATACATTCAGTAAAGTAGGACTACCCATATTTAGCAGACACATTTACATGATACAACACATCTTAATTGCCAATACATGCCAGACACAATGCCAGTATGCCAGTGTGACATCTAAAACACAGGGGCAAGGATATGTCTGTTGAAGAGACATGACATGGCAACCCACATATCATACCCATACCACTGTGGAGTATATGCAACATGCTGTTTGTGAGCTGCTGTCAATCCCACACATGTTTACTGTGGACGTCTTGCAGTACTAGCAGCATGTTAACTGCCGAAACTCATGGACAGCTGAATGTTGAAAGAAAGTCTAATGTGGTAATGTGTGTCATACACCCAATGCAACATAATGCTAAATATCACATGACATCTGCAGTGTACGTTTTGCTGTGTATCACATAAGTATAGGAGCAAAATGCTATGCATGCACAAGTGGATCCATACAGTCCAGTCACTTATATGGAAAACACCATGGTGGCAGCATTACACAAGTGGATCACAAGTGGATCACAAATACAATACATACAGTCCTGAGGGCCCACCCTGATGGGGTTAAGCATTATAAAAGATCAATCTGACTACTTCCCTGAATGAATCCTGCATAACATGTGCCATACTACAGAAAAAAAATCTCCATTGTATCCTTCATCTGTGTCCAAAAACATCAGTCATCCCCTCCCAGATCTGTTCCCAGTAATAGTTTTGTGGTTCTTCTGGGTGGAGCCTCCTCTGGGAAGCAGCATGGTCATCATGGTCATCACTGAAGGACTTGGGTGGTGGTCTCGCATGTGCTCTTCTCTGACATATGATGGGTGAGCATCCACAGGTCCCATGCTCTGTCAAAGTGAATCACAAGACAAGAAAGAAAGTATATATACATGCCTGATACTACATGACTATATAACATAGCCACTGTAACACAATGCATAGGCTGAATATGCGATGTAGGTCATTACTCAAAAGCATAACAATGAAAACCACATATCTATCAGACTTCAAATTCCTGTAGAAATCATGACTGACATCAAACTAAAACTAATGTGCACATCTGAAATCTAATAGACAGGAAGAACCATTCCATCAACATTTGATGTCTACTTATGAAAATAAAGGTATATCAGCATACACTGCATGTGTCATTAAGACCACAATCTCAGATGAAATTGTCTAAAATGATTATTTAGTAGGAGTACAATCAAAGTAATTGCTGCTACTGGATGGATTTTCATGAATGTAACACATTCCATATCTCCTATTTTCTATACTTATGGATGTTTTCAATACAGGCCCATGTCAGGACCACTGTGTACACCAAAGAATGCAAGCAGATTACTCCAGGTCATGCCACGGCATGCATAATACAGCTTACCAGTGGAAATCTTGCCATTATCTGGCACTTGTTTATCATTCACCCATCATTCTGCATGGCAAGCATGCACACAGATGGCTCAATTATATATGATGGCATTTGAAATGAAACATGCAAAGATACTTTGTCATGCAACACTGGCATGTGTCTACTTTGCAAAACAACACAGTGGAAAAGACAACATAACACAAATGCTACGACCTGCAATGCTTAATACTTGTGATTCATGAATCATTACACTGGCCAGTGGACTCAGAGAATATCAGTATTTTCATGTTTCTTGTCTTGTATGTGTGCCTTGAACATTTATGTTAAAATAAACCAACTGCTGAAGGATAAGAATCCGTTGGGATCCAAAGAAAAAACAACAATAAAAATGATAAAAATGCAAATAAAAATGATTTAAAGACGAGCTTTACATCAGTTAATGAACAGCAAGGAGATAACTGTGAGACCGGCTGATAAGGGGGTGTGGTTGTCATTTTGAATCGTGATTGGTACGTTCTCAGAAAGAAAGAAATGCTACGTTCTGCTTTAACATATAAGATTATTAAAGAGATCGCTGTGAAGGAGATAACTGTGTGTGAAAAATACTTTGGAAGAGCTCTCTATGAGAGGATTGATAACAACTGACTTGTATCAATATTTTTTAGTTGAACATCCGACTATACCTGTTGTCAATGGTTTACCAAAAATACATAAGGAGAGGCAGTATCCAGCATTAAGATCTATTGTAGCTGGTAATGAATGACTGATCCACAGAGATTCTATCCATATGGGTAGAAAGACAATTGAAATCGGCAATGCCTAAAGCCCCTGCTGTTTTTAAAGATACAGCTTATTTTTTGTGTTCTCTTAGTGATTATATGAATAGTACATTGATCGAGGGTAAATTCCTGTTTGCGATGATGGCGGTCAATAGTTTAATCACTGTTATTCCTAATACCTATGGAATTGAAGCGGTCAAAGACTTTCTGAATGAACATAATGTCTTTGATGCCCTGACCATTTTTATGATGTGTTCTTTGTTACATAGTGCTTGAAAACAACATCTTTATGTTTCAGGATCAGCTATATTGGCAATTGTGTGGGGTTGCCATGGAAATACCAAACACTAACTCATATGCAAATCTGGTTCTAACCCTCTGGAAAGAGCGGTATATTTTTAATGATGAAAATGTTTGGAGAGAGAACATTTTGTTTTACCGAAGATTTGTGGAAAATGTTTTCCTTCTTTGGAAGGGAGAAGTAGCTGAATTGCAACAATTCTTTGCTTACTTGGAAAGTACAACCTCTTTTCTGAGGTTCAGTACTAAATATTCTGATAAAGAAATTGACTTCCTGGATGTTAAGGTGTTCTTGAATGAAAAATAAGAACAAACTGAGAACCAAAAAAACAAACCAGACGAAGGCACAGGAACCCAAAAGGACCAGTTTAATGTCAAAAATGCAGTCTAGCACTCTCCTCTTACAGTAAGACTTCTTGAGAACTGCTAATACATTTAAAACAACACCTTATATACTGCCCAAGGTGCGTCATGTGATAAAACCAACCAATAAAAGTATATTATCTCATCACCCATAAAAAAACATACATAAAATCTTATGCTTAAAAAACATGCAAAAAGTGAAAAAGAATGAAACCAAATGTGTACATATCAATAACTTATAATACAAATACACACATGTTCATCATCCCTCTAAACTTTTAAACTTTAAAATCAGGGTAATTGAACAAGAATCATTGAAACCCAGTAGGGTAAGTGCATCAAAACTCAAAATCCAAATCAATTATTTCTTGTTCAGATGCTCCTCTATATAATAACCCCTAGGGTCTTGTTCAATGTAATCAATAACCACAAACTTAAAGTAATGATCTGTGTATAGGGGAATGTGCTTGTAAAGCGCATTGGTCAATTTGCCTTTTTTAACTTCATTGATATGTTCATATATTCTATCATTTAACTTATGGAAGGTCTTACTTATACAGAAAGCCTTAGAAAATTGGCACAAAGCCCCATAAACAACCCCCTAGAGGAACAATTAAAGGTCTTTTTAGCAGACATTTTTTACCATTAATGGAAAATGACTCACGCATCAAAATGTGCTGACATTGGCTACAATGCTGGCATTTAAACATACCCCTAGGCCTACTCTTGCTCTCGTCAACCCCTCTCATCTCGAATAAATTCTTGAAGGTTCTCCCCTTCCTAAATACAACCTTTGGCTTAACACCAACTAATTATTGGCCGTCATCAGTGTTATTGATTATAGGCCAAACTTTATTAATTGCATCCACAATTTGGTGGGTGTCAATAGAAAAAGTAACAATAAAAGACCAATCATAAGATATCTCTGGCCTCAATGTATTCATAGTTGTAGACAAATCTGGTGGTATAATCTGGGTGCTACTATTAATAATTGGCAATACTCATTTAAAAATATCCCTTTGCCTTTTGCCACATACTTCAACTTTGACAGACTTTAACATGTTCAATGGGTACCCCCATTTTAAAAACATGTCCAAAAATGTATCTATCGCTGTAATAAAGATATCATCCTTAGAAATCATGCAAGCCAGTTGGACCACTTGACCTTTGACAACGGTTATTTCTTGAAAAATGGGATGCCAACTGTTGAAATGGAGACAGGAATTTGAGAATGTCTTTTTTCGAAAAATGCTGGAAATAAAACATTTGTTGCTATAATCTTTACTTATAACTATATCAAGATAAGCCAGCTTGTCCTTGTCAACCATGTGGGGGAATTTCAAAAAGGATGTAATGTACTACCATTGATGTAATTCAAAAATTCAATCAATTTGTCCTCCGACTCAACCCAGATGATAAAAATATCATCCAGGAACCTGGTGTAGAAGGTCCAACCGTTGGCAAAGGAATTATTAAACATAAACTGCCTCTCCCAAAAGGCCATGACTAGGTTGGCAAAACTGGGGGCACAAGAGGCCCCCATAGCAACTCCACTTAATTGTTTTTACAACTGTCCTTAAAACAACAGAAAATTATTGTGCAGCAGTAGTTCCATTAATGTGGTAAGTATGTTGATGTTGTTCATATCTAAACTACCCACTTCAAATAAAATTGTCTCAAGCCAGTCTAACTCTTCTTTGTGTGGGATAACCAAATAAAAATTGTGCACATCAATGGTTACCAGAATATAATCCTTACAAAAGTAAAGTGTTACCAGCCTAGAGAAGAGACCCCATGAATCTCTATAAATGTGCTCTAGCATTAACCAATGGTTGGCGAACTTGGCGTAGATAATCTACGAATTTAGCTATGTAAAAATTTTTACTCCTACCAGCATCAATTGGACCAGTTGACCTTTGACAATGGCTATTTTTAGAAAAATGGGATGCCAACTGTTGAAATGGAGATAGGAATTTGAGAATGTCTTTTCATAGGTTCATAGGTTCATAGGTTGGTACTAGGCTATCAGCCCTAGGGCCTATACAAGCCTAGCCATAACAATTCCCTGGCTATTTCTTCCCACATTATTTACTTTGCTGGACCCCTGTCTAGCAGGGCGACTGACGTAATCCCTGGGGTGAATTTCCTTTCTCCCATCCAAACGTCAAGGTTCCTCTTGAAGAGGTCTAAAGAGGCACTCTGCTTGACATGTATGGGCAATCTATTCCAGAGTCTGGGGAGTCTCTGGGTCAGGAACCTATCCCTCCAGCATATTTTGTTTATTGTGATGACAAGGTTTAGATCCCTGGAGCGTGTAGCTCTGAGGGATTGGGATTTCTTTAAGTGTAGCATGTCCAACAGCTCTGGGTTTGACATGGCCTTGTATGTTAAGCAGAGATCGCCTCTGAGTAGACGATATGCGACAGAGTATAGCTGGAGTTTTTTAAGGCGGTCAGCGTAGGGCATCTGCTTTAGGCCTGTGATTCTTTTAGTGAGGTATTTCTGAGGCCTTTCCAGTTGTTGCAGATGTCTTGAGAGGTACATACCAAATGGGGCGTTGTATTCTATAATGGGTCTAATGAGGGATGAGTACAGTGGGACAATGACCTCCTTTTTTCTGGATGAAAAGCCCTTTGTGATGAGGTGTGCCACATAGAAGGATTTCCTGATGGTTGTGGCAATGTGGTTATCGAAGGTGAGACCCCTGTCCACCTGTGTCCCTAAGTCTCTTAAAACACTTTCTGTGTTTAGTGTACTGCCACCTATATGGTAATTCATGGATACATGTTTTTTCCCAAAGGGGATAACAATACATTTCTTGGCATTGAGCTTGAGCCCATGGCTCTGGCACCAAGCATCTGTTTCTGTAAGGCCTTTTTGTAGAGTATCCACATCATTTGGGGATTCAATAATGACTCCCAGTTTGCAGTCATCTGCAAACTTTGTTAGCCAGAGTCCCTTAGTGTTGACCTGCACTTCAGAGAAGTAGATGCCAAACAAGAGTGGCCCCAGGACTGAACCCTGAGGTACTCCACTTGTCACTTGTCTGGAGCTGGATTTGGAGTCGGCTACTTTTATAGTGTGGCTTCTATCAGTAAGCCATTTAGTAACCCATTGGGTGACATAGGGATTAATACCCAACTTAGTAAGTTTATCTATGATTCCAGAGTGGGGGATGGTGTCAAAGGCCTTGGCAAGGTCTAGATAGGCTGTGTGGACCACCTTACCCTTGTCCATGGCTCTGGAGACTGATTCAAAGAAGTCAATCAGGTTCAGGAGACAAGATCGGCCCTTCACAAACCCAAACTGGGTGGGGTCCAGTGTTTGAAGGTTGCCAATGTCTTTGTTTATAAGTTCCATGATAATACGCTCCATGGCCTTGCAGATAAGGCTTGTCAGACTGATGGGACGGTAGTTTCCGGGATCCAAGGTGGATCCCCCCTTGTGGATTGGGATAACTGTAGCTCTGCGCCACTCAGTGGGCACGAAACCTGAGGTGAGGCTATGATTAAACATGACACTTAGGTGAGGTGCCAGTTCATATTGTAGTTCATGTAGTACACAGCCCGGGATGTCATCTAGTCCCATGGATGCTGTATTCTTGGCTTTAGAGAGTGTGTTTTGTACCTGTGTGGCCGTTATTACTGGAATTTGGCAATCATCCGGTATTGAGATGGGCCATTTAGGGGTGAGAGGGGTGAAGTTGGCACTGAATTGATCTGCCAGGATATTGGCAATATCCTTTGGATCAGTATATTTATTGCCATTCTGTTTTAGCTCAGAGCAGATCTGAGCATTGCCATTTAGATTCTTGACATAGTTATAGAATGCTTTGTGGTTGTCTTTGGAATCTTTGGCAATTTTATTTTCATAACTAGCTTTGGAGGATTTTATGAGGCACCTCAGTTTCTTACTGAGGCTAGTAAGGAGTTTTTGCATCCTGGCATTTTCCTCTTTTCTGCAAAAGTTTCTTCCTTTTGTTGTAAAGTTTGTTTATGGCAGGGGACCACCAGATTGGCTTCCTTTTTTGGATGAGAGCATTTTGGTTCTATTTGGGATGGCACAATTCATGCATGAGTGGATGTGCTCGTACAGTGCCTTAGTGTAGGATTCAGCAGTTGAACTTTCAGTTCCCATCTGCATGGGTGTCATGAAGTTTGTCACTTCTGACTTGAGTAGCATGAAGTTGGCTTTGGAGAAGTTTTTTATGGTGGTTTCTTTACTGGGGGTGTGGTGGGATGTGGATGTTAAGGGTGATTAGCTTATGGTCAGACCTGACTAACGAGGGAGTGACCATAGGTATGGAGCATTGATTTGCCATGTTGGTAATGACCAGGCCTAGGATATTGGAGCCCCTGGTGGGACTATGGATTAGTTGATCCAGGGCATTGGAATTTATGAATTCCAAGAACCGTTGTGCAAAGGTGTTGGGACATGAGTAGTTTTCCCAGTTAATGGCAGGGTAGTTAAAATCACCCAGTATTAGGGTGTTTGGTTCTATCTTAATATTTTCCAGTATGTTTAAAAAGGTGTAGTGAGCATCTTGGGGTATGGTGGGGGATCTGTAGCAAGCTACAATTTGGATTGCAGTCTTACCTAGTGTTAGTTGCACTTGGAGAATTTCAGACACATTGTGTTGGCCAACTAGCCTGGTGGTGTGAATATCCTTGGTGAATATTGACACTCCTCCACCTTTAGTGTTTTGGTCCTGGTTTGGTGGCCGAAAAGTATGGTAAGAGTTGTAGCCTGGTATTGCAGGGGTGCTCTCTGGAGCCTTGAACCAGGTCTCAGTTACTGCACAGATATCGATGTTCTCCATTTTTAGGAGTGCCTCGAGAGAGTGCATTTTGAGGTTTAGACTTCTAGCATTGAGTAGCATTACCTTCAGATTTTGCATGCTTGTACCTGTTACAGTGGTGGTTTTGTCCTTTGAAGTTTGCCTAAAAAAGGCACTATAGGGGTGGCAAGAGCCTTAGCCAGTAACCTGAATCCCAGGGGCAAAAGGTGCAGACCATCTCTGGCAAAGCATCGTGGTCTGTCAATCATGTCATCCCAGGCAGACAGATACTGGATCCCCTTTGAATGACACCATAAGCTTAGCCAATTGTTGAAGTCAATCATTTTATCCTTATATTGTGGTATCATTCTGGGCGAAGGCAGGATGCTACTCAGGGCTAGGGTCATACCTGCCTGGGCCACATGATCCGAGAGCTCTTCCATGTCTCTTTTCATGTAGTCCAGGGAGGTACGTCTCAAGTCATTTTTTTCCAAAAAATGCTGGAAATAAAACAGTCGTTGCTATAATCTTTACTTATAACTACATCAAGATAAGTCAACTTATCCTTGTCAACCATGTGGGTGAATTTCAAAAAGGACTTACTGCCATTGATGTAATCCAAAAATTCAATCAATTTTTCCTCCGACTCAACCCAGATGATAAAAATATTATCCAGGAACCTGGTATAGAAGATCCAACAGTTGGCAAAGAAACTATTAAACACAAATCACCTCTCCCAAAAGGCCATGACTAGGTTGTCAAAACTGGGGAACAAGAGGCCTCCATAGGAACTCCACATAATTGTTTGAACAACTGCCCTTTAAAGAACAGAAAATTATTGTGTAGCACTAGTTTCATTAATGTGGTAACTATGTTGATGTTGTTCATATCTAAATTACCCACATCAGATAAAATTGTCTCAAGCCCTTCTAACCCTTCCTTGTGTGGGATGACCGGATACACATTTTGCACATCGATGGTAACCAAAATAAAATCCTTACAAAACTGAAGTGTTGCAAACCTAGACAAGGGATCCCATGAATATCTACAAAGGTGCTCTCTAGCATTAACTAATGGTTGGAGTAGATAATCTACAAATTTAGCTATTTAAAAAGTCTTACTCCTACCAACATCAACTATAATCCTCAAAGTTAGGCTGTAAATATCTTTGTGTATTTTGGGTATACCAAAGATACCCGCAACCACTGGATTGTCATTAGAAAGATAGTTGTAGATATCCACATCAACTTGCCCCTGCATTAGCATATTATAAAGACAGATGTCAATTATAGCGTTGGGATTGAGAATTATAGAATAAGCTGTATTAAGCAAATGTTTGGAAACTTGAGTATATGTGTCTGTAAAAAGGAATTCATATATTCAAGTGTTGTAATCTTCCACATCCATGATAACTATACCCCACCTTTGTCTGGCTTCATCACCCTAATGGTTTTATTGTTACACAATTCACTAAACAGTTGTTCCTTATCCTTAGAAAGATTGCTAATTCTAATAACCTTTGAATTGTCATAATATATTCTTATTTTTCTTTCACATAACTTTTCAAATAGACTAAGCCAGTTGTTCAAAGATGGGTTGAAAAAAGTAGCTTTTCTAGAGGCACCAGATTTATTCAATACTGAACAAGTAGATTCGGAATTAAATCATAAAGTCAAGCTCAGTTTGTGTGTGTATAACTTAAGGTCTATTAAAGTCTCTGCTAAATTGTTCCTGCTAGCAGGCACAAAGGTTAAACCTTTACATAAAATGTCAGCATGTTTAGAAGTAGTACAAACACTAGAAAAATTATATATAGTGAAATCCTTATCTAAATTCTGAATGCAACAAGGTACATTACCTAAATCATTAAATACTATATCTATTTCACTATTATTATTCAGACCGATTCCTGCCATAAAATTAGTTTCCATTTCAATTAAGTTAACATGGTTTAAATCATTCACCATGAAACCACCATCATTGTCACAAACTGCCAAATTGCCATCAACTATGGTATTGTTACATTCAAAATTACCGCTTGAATTATCTCAAAGATATCACAAAGATATTCACAATCCGCCTTTGAGGCCTATATATATATATATATATAAATGGTGGAGCTGATTCTTTGTCACCAATACTTATTAATGGTTTAATGTCACCTTCTTCTGATACTGACAAGTATGTTTTTAATGGCTTGTTTGATAATATTGATTCTCAAGAGGACTCAACAGACATATGTACTTAATCTGGTACAGCTGGGGACAATCTTTTCAACAATATTGGTACTGACAGTATGGTTTGTTTATCTGTAGGGATTAATAGCAGTAATACTGCCTGTAGTATCATCTATCAAACTAGTGAGAATGTAAATGAACAGTTGTGTCTTTTTAATTATATTATGAATGAGAGATTAACATCTGCTGATTTCAATTTGGTTAGTATAACTAAAGATAACTCACTGGGTAATTCTGAATGTAAGAATACCATAGTTGATGACAATTTGGCAGTTTTTGATATTGATGGTGGTTTCATGGTGAATGATTTAAACCATGTTAACTTAATTGAAATGGAAACTAATTTTAGAGCAGCAATCAGCCTGAATAATAATAGTGACATAAATATTGTATCTAATGATTTAAGTAATGTACCTTGTTGTATTTCGAATTTAGATAAGGATTTCACTATTGTGTAACAATAAAACCATTAGGGTGATGAAGCCTGACAAAGGTGGGGGTCTAGTTATCATGGATGTGCAAGATTACAGCACTTGCATGCATTAATTGTTTTTACAGACACATGTACTCAAGTTTCCAAAAATGAGCTTAATATAGGTTATTCTAAAATTGACATCTGTCGTTATGATATGCTAATGCAGGGGCAAACTGATGTGGATATTTATAACAATCTTTCTAATGACAATCCAGTGGTTTTGGATATATTTGGTATACACAAAATACACAAAGATATTCACAACCCGTCTTTGAGGCCTACAGTTAATGCTGGTAGGAGTAAGACTTTTTACATAGCTAAATTTGTTGATTATCTAATCCAACCATTGGTTAATGCTATAAAGCACATTTGTAGATATTCATGGGATCTCTTGTCTAGGTTGGCAACACTTCAGTTTTATAAAGATTTTATTCTGGTAACCATTGATGTGCAAAATGTGTATTCGGTCATCCCACACAAGGAAGGGTTGGACTGGCTTGAGACAATTTTATTTGAAGTGGGTAATTTAGATATGAACAATATCAACATAGTTATTACATTAATGGAACTACTGCTACAGAATAATTTTCTGTTCTTTGAACAACAGTTGTTCAAACAATTAAGTGAAGTTGCTATGGGGGGATCTTGTGTCCACAGTTTTGCCAACATAGTCGTGGCCTTTTGGGACAGGTTGTATTTAATAGTACCTTTGCCAACTGTTGGACCTTCTACACCAGGATCCTGGATGATATTTTTATCATCTGGGTTGAGTTGGAGGCCGAATTGATTGAATTTCTGGAGTACATCAATGGTAGTACGTCTTTTTTGAAATTCACTCACATTGTTGACAAGGATAAGCTGGCTTATCTTGATGTAGTTAATAGTAAAGATCATAGCAACGACTGTTTTAGCTCCATCATTTTTCAGAAAAAGACATTCTCAAGTTTCTACCCCCATTTCAATAGTTGGCATCCCATTTTTCAAAAAAGAGCCATTGTCAAAGGTCAACTGGTCTAACTGGCTTGCATGATTTCTAAGGATGCTATCTTAATTAAAGAGATAGATACATTTTTAGATATGTTTTTAAAATGGGGGTATCCATTGGACATGTCAAGGACTGCCAAAGATGAAGTATGTGGCAAAAGGGAAAGGGGTATTTTTAAACCATTATTGCCAATTGCTAATAGTAGTACCCAGATTATACCACCAGATTTGTCTTCAACTATGAGTACATTGAGGCCAGAGGTATCTTATGATCAGTCTTTTATTGTTACTTTTTCTATTGACACTCACCAAATTGTGGATGCCATCAATAAATTTTGGCCTTTAATCAATAACATTGATGATAGCCAATAATTAGTTGGTGTTAAACCAAAGGTTGTTTTTAGGAAGGGGAGAACCTTCAAGAATTTATTGGAGATGAGAGAGGTTGACGAGAGCAAGAGTAGGCCTAAGGGTATGTTTAAATGGCAGCACTGTAGCCAATGTCAACACATTTTGGTGTGTGAGTCATATTCCATTAATGGTAAAAAAGTGTCTGTTAAAAGGCATTTTAATTGTACCTCTAGGGTGGGGGGGGGTGTTTATGGGGCTTTGTGCCAATGTTGTAAGGCTTTCTGTATAGGTAAGACCTGCTGTAAGATAAAATATAGAATATATGAACATATCAAGGAAGTTAAAAAAGGCAATCAACCAGTGCACCTTAGAGGCACATTTCCCTATATACAGATCATTACTTTAAGTTTGTGGTTAATGATTGCATTAAACAAGACCCTAGGGGTTATTATATAGATGAGCATCTCAACAAGAAAGGATTGATTTGGATTTTGAATTTTGATGCACATACCCCACTGGGTTTGAATGATTCAATTACCCCGATTTTAAAATTAAAAAGTTTAGAGGGATGATGAACATGTGTGTATTTTGTATTATAAGTTAATCATATGTACACAATTGGTTTCATTCTTTTTCACTTTTTGAATGTTTTTTAAGCATAAGTTTTTATGTATGTTACTTTATGTGTGATGAAACTATGTACTATTGGTTGGTTTCAGAACTGCGAAAACATTTAAAACAACACCTTATATACTACCCAAGGTGAGCCATGTGATAAACTGGTCTTTTTGGGTTCCAGTGCCTCCATCTGGTTTGTTCTTGAATGAAGCCAATCAGTTGCGGACCACACTATATAGGAAACAATGCTGGAAGAACCCGCTCATGAGTTATGATAGCATGCATTAAAGGTACATATTCTCTAATATTGTGAAAGGGCAAGCTCTGAGGATTTCATGGCTATGTACTGAAGATAAAGACTTTGAGGCAGAGATGAATCTGTTGATTGATAATTTTAAACAGCGTGGCTATAATGAATGCCAAGTCAAGGACACAGTGAAAATGTTAAAACGCTCAGAGGAATTAGGGGTAAACCATGGTTTCATAGGTCTGGGTATGCAGGACCATCCAATATGAATATGACAGAGCGAATGCATACAGGAGTTAGAGTATCACTTAAGTACAGCAGTTATATTGGGGGGATTTGTGATATAATTAAAAAGAAATGGAAGATCTTGACCAGCGATGATTGCATTAAGCATATTGTGGGTGAATATCCAAGACTCTCTTATAAGAATAATTTGAATATCAAACAACTGTTATCCAAAAATACTTCAGTTTCTGGCAGTTATCTGAATCCCTATAATAGGACTGGGACTTTTTGCTGTTTGCAGTGTAAGGCATGTAAGCATATTGCTAAGACCACAATACCTTTATACATCTCATTACTGGTAATGAATATCAGTCAAGGATTTATGTTGACTGCTGTACAGAGAATGCTGTATATCTTGTTAAATGTGATGCCTGTACAAGGTTTTATGTAGGTAAATCAAATAGAAGACTAAAAGATCATACTTTGCAACACTTAAGTGACATTAGACTGAAGAAAAATACAAATGCTTTATTTCAGCCTGCGACTGTTGATCCTCAACATAAATTTTCTTTCTTATTGCTACGGATATGCAGATAGAGTAAAAAGGGAGGCGATCTATGCACATGGAAGTTGTTGAAGCTTAATGGATTGCAGATTTACAAGCTGATAAATCACCAGGTTTAAACACATTTCTCCCCATTGAAGCCTGTGCTTAAAGATTGTAAACTTATGCAATAAGATATGATTGGGTTAACTTTATTACGGGTATGGTGCTTGCTGACCAGTGATATCTGTAATGAAGGAGGTGTGCTCCAAATGTCATTATTGGATAGGCATTTGGATTATATTTAGGAGTTACACGTTTGTGTGAATGATGATCTGAAGAAGGAAGTCTCTGAAAGTGCTTATCCATTTAATTTCATGTGTTTTTGGCATAGATGTGATTAAATTTATAACTTATGCTTTTAACTATCTGAGTCCTGGTGGGTCTCATCATTTTTATTATTTTTATTGAACGTTTATGTTGGCGTGTGAATGTAAACTCTAACCCAGGTATCTGTGTATGCAATGAGTCATGTGATCATCAACCAATTAACATATTGATGTAATGAAGATATAGTGAGATGACAATCCAGTGGGAAATATCAAAGCCATATGTAAAAGAACTGATAAAGGCTGACCCAACATTAAATCTTTGGAATTCAACACAACATCCTGTAAATAATGGACAATCATAAACACAGTGACTACCTGAAAAAATTGTTTCTGTCCTGAAAACACTAATACCCATATACACAAGTATCAGTGCCCTACGTACATTAAGTAGCAATCACTATATATGACCCTGCAAAACACAAACAGTGTGATGCTGATTATGTAGCAGACAGAAATGATAAACAGGAATGCTTGTGTACACAACTATGCCTAAACACAGGATACAAGTTTGTTGTAACCAAACCATCAAAGGTGTTATAGGCAAATGCAATACAGTTTCCAAACAACACTCTGAACATTGCAAAGCAGACACCCATTCAGTATGTGAATAGCCAGGCTATGAACAACAAATCAGACATTAAGCACCACATCCAGACGTGCAAATGTGCCAACACCTGCACTACAAAAAGCAGGAAAAACACTTCTAATTTATATATAAAACAGCACAAGCAAATGTACCATGACAGTTACACATAAATGACTGTCACCTAGGTTGTGATGTACAATTCAAAACATTATCTTCAGCAAACATGGCTTGCTGCTAATTCATGAGTAATCATATGTTTATGTAATTCATACTTGTAATCACTGGGATTCTATGGCTATTGCACTTAACTTACAGATGCATGATGGGTATTCCAGTATTAGAAGTAGTATACCTGATAATGCAAAAAAAATTCCTCTAACAAGGAGCAGATCTATTTTAGTAAATTTAATCAACATACCTCTCTCCCTGTGCTGCTTTTCCAGCCTGTGTATCACTTGATGCACAGGGACCAATTCCTAGCTCTGTGTTCATCACCTGCAAAAAGTAAAAGCATATAATATAACCTTGAGATGTGTTGATCACCTCATGTTCTCTAACCTTTAAATTAACCAAATCACAGAATCCATATACATAACTGAGGTGGTGGTGCTGTGGTAGTGTTGTCACCTCACAGTAAGACATTGTCCTGTTCGATTCTCAGCTAGAGCGTCTTCTGTGTGGAGACATGCATGAATGGGCATACCTTCGTTGAAGATTGTGTGTCAGGGCCGGCAACTTGGCATGTAAAAATCTACTGCCAATCATTAGCAGACCGGAGTTCCACTGTGGCGACCCCTAACCAGGAAAAGCTGAAAGACACAACAACAACAGAATCCATATACAAACTTTTGAATACTTCATACACAGCCCTTTACACATTGGAAGCTAAGTGAACACATATCAAAGGACCTGACAGTCAAACCTACAATATTCATTTATGTTCACACTCTAACCCTGACACCTACCTGCCTAGCTAACCCATCTTGCTTGAGAGGCTAGGGAGGGAATGCAGTTAAAGAAATCAGAGGTATGAATGCACAGGGATGGGTAGTAATATGGACCACAGCTTACATTTACAAGATGGTTAAAATAATGTCAAAGTGCTGTGCATTTACAAAAATAAAATTGCAAGCATGAATGCATGTCAGCACAATGGTCACAACACAAAAACACAACTGTAAAACTTCATACCTCATACAGTGGAACACTGTCATGTAACACATAACTGGTCTTAACAGATAACTACACATTCCTGTTCATCACATATGCACAAATTGGCGGAAGGACATAATATATATATATATATATATATATATATATATATATATATATATATATATATATATATATATATATTTTTTTTTTTGTTGTCAAATTACAAATTATACATCAAAGATATCCCTGATATTAGAGGATGTCCCTGTTCTACAGTCAAAATGTATATCTGAGTCCCTCTCACTCAAATATAAGTATGAGAAGGGTGCTGAATTGAAATTAATAAACAATGACACACATATACTTTAAATTCAATGTGTCAGTGTTATCTTATTCCACATTATTTTTGCAGAAATGTCCCACTATGGTCAAAGCTTTACACATAAAACTGCAGTAAAACAGCTGCCATTGGTAAAACATTATGGATAACGGAAATATTCGTAGAAATCTGATCAATATACTCTATAGTTGTAGCTGTAAAATATCTGTTTATATCAATATGCAGGTATATATACATGTATTTTTAAAACTTTTACAGAGACAAACCAATCAAAATTTAATGATAGCTATCTCCTACACAGGGATATCATTTTTGTCTCACAGCAAGCGGTATCCTGGTTTGATTCTCAGCTGGGATGCCTTCTATGCAGAGTTTGTATCTCATCCGTGTTCATGTGCGTTTCCTCTGGATTCTTTAGCTCCCTCCCACCTCCCCAAGACATGCAGTAGATGGATTGGACACTTGAAACTGGCCATAGGTGTGAGTGAGCATGTGAGTGTGTGGTGAGAAAGAAATACTGTGTCAGGACTAACCACCTGATGGTGTAAAACTTGGTTATAGATGATTGGCACTGTTGAAGTGATACCCAAACCCCATGTGCAAAAATGAGAAGAAAAGGTTGTGGATGCATCCCGTACATGCATACGAACCTGGAGGTAGCCATGATATATATACACACTGTCCTTTTGCTTTACAGGATTAGCTAATGCACAACACAACACCTTCTTTATTAACAAACTATGTGTGTGTGTGTGTGTGTGTGTGTGTGTGTGTGTGTGTGTGTGTGTGTGTGTGTGTGTGTGTGTGTGTGTGTGTGTGTGCGTGTGTGTGTGTGTGTGTGTGTGTGTGTGTGTGTGTGTGTGTGTGTGTGTGTGTGTGTGTGTGTGTGTCCATATTCCTCTGGATAATGGATGAATACAGAAACACCTAAACTCTATAGGTCCTCATGCTCCTCACAACTGCCAGATAGCATCAAGTTTTACAACATAAAAGAAATGTATAGGCATTCAGACGTGCAGTGGTCTTGTGTTAAACAAACAGGATTGTAATGATAGTGTACACTTGGTAAAGCTGAACAGACTAAAGGATGTCTGTATGGGTTTCTATTCAAATATACACAAGTAGACAGGGTAATAATCCCAACGTATCATGGATAACAGCGAAATGCGTAGGATTAGCAGCCTAGGCGCTATAGGCATTGGTGATACACGACCATAGTAGATGTAGAAAATCAAAGCATCTGAAATGTGTATTAGTATGTACATAATAAACAATATTAAATAGATAAACCCCATGGAAGGTAAACATATAATTTCAGGGAGAACAGTCAGTATGCCTTCTTGATTATCCAGATGAGCTAGTTGTCAGAGTAGCTTGCTAATAGGTTTAAAAGGCATACATTTGACATATATGATACAGCTAAATCTCTGATTTCCTTAGGCATATATAGGATTCTGACACATACATACATGTAGGCATCCACTGGCTGTCTCTGCACCTCAGTGACCTTCTGATGAAAATCCTCAGAGTCACATTAATGCATTTTATTGTAGTGGTGGCAAACTTGCACTCCAGTCCTGTAGACTCATGTACAATATCAAAGCTCCCACACAATCCAGTTCCATATATTAATGTGAAGTCTCCCTGACAATCCAGTTATATATATATTGATCATTGTGAAGTTCCAAGGTCTGGCTTTCATGCACTGTACTACTCCAGCATAGACGGTCAGTATCTGAGTGGTCTTTTCCTCAGTCCAATTGGGTGCCTAGACACATTGAAGCCTCCTGGATGGAGCCATCTATAAGATACGGTTGATAAGTTTTATAGATGACAGTTCAATAAATTGCTTACAGAGGTTCCACTCAGCTTGCAAGTAGCAATGTCTGATTCGTAAACTTATCAAGATCACAGTTTACAAGTGAAGCTTATGGTATGGCATCAGATGATTGGGAAATAATGGGCTTTTGCTATATATCGTCCCATTTAGCCATACCTATTGTGTAATATCTGTTTTACTGAGCTATTCGTGAATATACCGAATTTTGAGAACTTACATGAACATGCACAAATGGGATTCCAAAGCCTTTAATTTTAATGAACTTCATAATTATACAATGCACAAATAGGGCTTAAAAGCTGTTTGCACATAACTGTTCTGACTCATGGTCTGACTCATAGGTAGCTCATAGGTATTTTTTGTTTTTATTAAAGTTTTGTGGATTTTACCTGCGGCTGTGTCGGACTGGTACTTATTATTGCCTCTAGCTGTAAAGGTAATGTTCCATCTGCTAGCATTGTTGTCACTGTTGTGGAGGGATATGTTTCTCCCCTTACAGACTTATGTTGTCATTACTCATTAGAAATGTATGTGTATATGCTTATAGTGATGGATTAGGGAAAATTGTGTGAAATATAAAAAACGCATGTGACTCACTGGAGAGGTCTCAGAATGACCCGTATTGATACAAGTGGGTACACCTGCAGCACTAGCAAGCATTACTTCATCATACACAGTTGTAGAGAAAAATGTAAACACCACCAGTGGACAGTACACAAGGACATACTAATAGATTTTCTGTCTATATATATATATATATATATATATATATATATATATATATATATTTTGCTGGTGACTGTACAGTGTTTGGTACATGTAAGGAAACCTACAGATTCCAACATATTATGTATGTTGCTATGTAGTATGTATTTGTAGTACCATTATGAATATTTATTCACTTATGCTTATTAAAACAAGTACTAGAATAACTGCCTCATACACAAACACATGAAACACAATCACACAAGCTACATCTCCATCGCAAAACACACACCACAGTAACAAAAGACATTAACACACACTACAGCCACTATCCAAAACCCTTAAAACATAAACACTTACCTGAATCCATGAACACAGTGCAACACTAGAACCATTAATTCAACATCTCCAAAATGCGAGATTTTGAATTTCGCGCTTCTGGGTGTTCAATGTTTTAGCCTTTCCACTTTATGGGCTTGAGATTCTGAAATTCAATATTTCAGGATTTCGAGCATATAAAGTGAATCTATCTTTATATATATATATATATATATATATATATATATATATATATATATATATATATATATGGGTCCACTTTGTAAATTCAAAATACTGAAATCTCGAATTTCAGTATTTCCAGCTTACAAAGCTGCATACTCGCATTTCCGACAATGGCAAAAGCACGAAATTCAAAATACTGAAGCATGGATATTTTGAATTTCTGCTTCTGGCGGTGCGGTATTTGGATGTTTAGGTTTAATTTTGGTAAATTTGTGTGTATAAGTATGTTGGTTAGGGGTTTAGTGTGTGTAAGTGTGAAGTAAGTGTGTGTTGTGACTGTTATGTGTGTTTTTGAGGGACTGTAAGATGTGTGTGTGAGTTTCATTTGTATTTCTGTGAGATCTCGGAATTAGAATATATAAGTAGGGGGAGTGTGGGGGGTCCATTGAGGCTTGCCCCCCAGCGTACATGTAGTTTAGATGAATTTGTTTGATTGTTGGGGGGAGTTTTGTGCATGTTTATGTGTGTACTGCACATGAGCGTAAGTGCGGGATTTTGAATTTTGCGGTTGTGTGTTTTCGAATTTGTGAGTTGTGGTTGGGTTTTCAGCTTTGTGGTTTCCAAATATATATACTCATTTCTGATTGATGTCAACATATCATTTACCTTCATTTGCATTTGCCATTATCTGGATTTTTTTACTAATGTTACTTATTTCTGCATTACTATACAATCATTTTCATATTATGCTGGCCACATCATTTTGTAGACTACTGTAGTTACAATAAGAGGGTCAATCAGTCCCACAAGGTGTGTGTCTGTTATTCATGCAAATTCTGCTATTATGACTTCCAAAATATTTGTGAATCCCAAGGTGCACTTTTTCAAATACGTAATGTATTTTAAATGAAAACAAGCTTAGCATGACAGAGTCTGTCAAATAAAGAAAGCGACAGAGAAAGAAAAAAACGTCCTTGTGTTTTTTTCATAATCCTACAAAACATTTGTCTTACAATAATTAGCAATGAGCCTGAGTAGGAATTCTAAAATGTTTGTGTAGCTATTGTGTTTCATTGCAGAATTTTCCACTTGTGATCACTCCATATTTATATAGTTTTGATTATTTTAACACGCCTATACGTAATCATCCTATCAATTACTGAGGCAATGATGTACATCTGTACAGCATGTGTATAACATACCATAATGCATAATACAGTATCTTAACTCAGCAGTGTTCACTGATGACATGTAGTAGCACTGTGTGACAGGAACTGATGGGTCATATGCAAATTAAACTTAACAAATTACTGTTGAACACTATCCCCATAGAATCAGGTCAAAAACAGGGGTGCCAGTTGATTGTCATTCTCTAGCTTTTAATAATATGATTGAACTTAGCATCTCAATCAATGCATGAGAATGAAAACATTTTAAACTTTTGTTCTCTTCTTACTGTCAGATTTGGTAAAATCAGTGAATGCACTTTATTTATTGTTCCTTAAGCAATTTTCAGTGTTGAGTGCAGCTGTTGTTTCAGTGTTTATAAATAGCATTCCCTTCCCTTCATTTTCAAGGCTTAAATGTACTAAATGTCCAGTGAAATACTAGGGCATTTGTGTCATATTAGTGTGGTCAGTTTAGCCTCCATAAGGTATAAGGACAGAGCACTGAATATGATTCAGATAATGCAGTTTAGTCAGCAGTCCAGCCACCAGAAGAACTGGTGTACAGAGAGTGCTGAATAAAAACATACTCCTGCTTATCTTTTGTGGGGTGAGGGTTGGCGACATATCTCCAGCGATGTGCTGCTGTACTCCTATATCTCAGGTACAGACCGCAGATGAGACGTGTGTGTGCCACCCTATGTGAGTGCTGAGACTAATGCAGGACATCACTCACAGAACAAGGGACAAAGCCATCAACTGCCTTGTTGAGCATTCACACTTAGGTTGTTTCAGGCAGTCGTGAGGGATTTGTACATTTTAAGTAAAGCCACACCCAACTCCATCCCTGGCAATACTTAGTTAACATACAGAGAAAAAAAAATTTGAACAAAATGTTGCTCTGATATCAGCTTATTTATGCAGCATCTTATGACAGCTGCTTCACCACATCGACACCCTGCTGCTGTCCCAAACCCCAACGATACACAGTACATTATGAAAAACTTTCTCTACAGTAACATTACACTAGACAAAAGCACACACCACGCATACACTAAACAGTAAATCAGAAAAACTCCCACACACACTTTGATGCAAAATGTCAAAACATTTCAGTACATCCAAAAGCTTCAGCATTAGTCAACAGACTCATTTACCTGCACCAGGAAAATGTTATTATGGCATTACACGGAAAGTCAATTTACAACATTTGATAACACACACCTTTGAAAAAAAATGCCCATTAGTTCACTTTGTCAACATTACATGATCGATAAAGTGAACTATAACTGAGTTAGAGTTTATTATACATATATAAAATTAGTGGGCGGGGAGTACAGATGGTGTACAGGGGTGGTGCTTGCACCCCTGTGTAAGACAATCCCCCAGATTCTGAAAAGCGTGCATGGAGTGCAAGATCGGTGCAGGAGCTCAAGAAGGCAATATGTCTGCTGTGCGATCCAGGAACAGCCTGCAGGGGCGTGCACTAGAGCTCTTGCACTAATCCTGCACGGACGAAGCCCTTGTATGCAAATCACCCCATTTGCAGGAGAAATCCATGCAAATGAGGTGATTTTGTGATCCAGGAAGCTTGCGATCGTCCATGCAGGACTAGTGAAATCAGTAGAAATGTACTCGGTTAGTAACCGAGAACATTTCTGCAGAATCCAAAACGGAGCTATGACAGCTCCAAATAAAGGCTGCATATCATGTATTAAGCATGCCAATGGCCAAGTATAAGGCCATTGGCATTGCAAACAATACAAAAAAATTCAAAAAATCAAATTTTATTTTTTTTTAGCCGATCTCGGCTGTTTAAGCATAGGGCAGCGACGTGCAAACGGGATCGGGGGGAAATAAAATGAACGTAAATTAAGCATTCTAACTAAAATAAGTATTCTGCCATGCAAGTCAATGGCAGGCAGAAGAAAACCTGGACAGTGAGTAGTGGATGCTAAGGGGGGAGGCTCAGTGTGAGACATGTAACTATGCATTAGCAGGCAATCCTATGCAAATATGGGGAAGGATAGTGAATCCCAGTTCTCCTCAGCATGCGAGTCAGGTCCCAACAGTGTAAGAGTAGGAATAGCTTGGTACAAGACTAGGAGGTAGGTGACATCATGGGGGTGTGTGTCAGGCATACTGTAAGTGGATTGGAGCCCTGTGGCTTGGGTTCACTAGGGGGTGTGTCTAAACCTGCCAAGCACTCTTTACAAAGTCTAAGCGGGTGTGCGTGCGTGCACCGGGTTTTACAGGAAGAAAAAAGAAGTTAAACCAGGAAATAGCAGCACTGTGCACATTTGAGCACTCTGTTTGTGCGGTGTGCACACAGGCTTAAACAGGGAGGCAATGGGAAGGGAAAACAGCAGTAGGAAGGTAATCAAGGAAAACTAGCTTAGCTGGCATGTGAAATGTATCAGAATTAGCCAATTACACAGGCGGCAGAGCAGCCCAGCCCAGAACACAACTATAAACTAAGCAAACACCTTCCCCTCTGGTTTTTCCCACACTCTACACCACAGGTGTATACAAGCGGGGAAATTTTAGCAGACAAACCTACAAAATGAGAAGGGTTACAGCAGGCAGCATAGAACAACATGTGCAAGAGGCTAAGGTGGTGAGGATGTGAAAGCTGCCGAACAACCCACAGTGAGGAGACGGAAAAGAGTCTACAGACCCAGGGTAACCTACCTGGGGCTACATGAGCTGGAGATAGTGGAGCGCTATAGGGTGGACAGAGACCTCCTACAGCAAATTGTTGAGCTGTTCCAGGCTCACCTGACACAACAAACTGACTGAGGGGAACCCATCCCAGTGGATACCAAGGTATGTGTAGGCCTAGGTATACTAGCCACAGGTACCTCCCAAAGCACAACTGGGGATATCATGGGGATCTCACAGGCATCAGCATCCAGAGTATTCCACCAGTTCCTGGATGCTATGTTAGCACATGCCAGTGAGCACGTAAATTTACTCAACACCCGTGAGGTATTGACCAGCAATATGTGTCTCTTCCGCCAAATAGCAGAATACACTAGGGTAGTGACTGCTATAGAATGCATGCACATATGCATCAAAGCACCAACCGGTGAGCAGGGTAGGGCATACATCAAAGCAGGGGCATCCCCTCCATCAACTGCCAGGTCATATGGGATGCCCAGAGCATTATAATGAATGTGTGTGCTGCCTGCCCTGGGAGCTATGATGATTCCCACATATGGCATCTGACACAGCTGTACTAGAGATTTGTCAATGGGGACATCCCCTATGGTCACCTAGTGGGGGATGCTGGGTACACACTGAAGCCATGGCTGAGGACACCCATCAGAAATGCACACACACGTGAACAACAATGCCATAATGAGGCACACGCATAGGCCAGACATATAATAGAGCATGTGTTTGGGATGCTCAGGTCACTGTTCTGGTGTCTGGACACATCCAGTGGAGCCTTGCAGTATTCACCAGATACATGTACCCAAATTGTTATGGTATGTGCTATGCTACACAATATGATCCTGTGGAAACTGCTGCAGCAGGAGCAGTATGGAGCAAAGCCACACAGCCCCCCACCAAAGCCAAGGCCTGCACAGGCACAGAGTGACCCGGAGGAGGAACAACCTGAGCCTGCCCCAGTAGGCAGATGGAGGCATGCCCAGTATGACGTCACTGCGGTAAAGAGGCAATGCATAGCATATGCACTGACACAGTAGGGACCCAGGGAATGACATCTCTCTCTGACTCGCACATACAGTAAAAGGGATGCCAAACATGACACTACCTGTGCTCAACCATGTATAGGGAATGTACTATGTGCGTCCAACATAGCCAGCCCTCCAGCAATATCCGCATGTCTGGCACACCCTCAAGATAAGTCAACCTACCAATTGCCAAATGGAGTAGAATGTTTCTTTACCTGTAGCTATGGTATGGATGTGAGCATGAAAGGGAATTGGGTGGCTGAATGTTATGGCAGCAGACAGTAGACACCCATAGTGGCACCATGACATCTGTAACACATACTGGAGTAACCACAGTAGCCAGTACTACACAGGGTGACAAAACCAACTGAAGGAAATGTGCTGAGCGGCATGTGGGACATATGACTCACGCATGCCAGTCAGGATGGTTCACATACCCAACAACAGTCTCAGCCAGCAGGACAGGTGTAGACAAACCCAAACAGAGCCTGTGCCATTGCCCTTGAATGATGGCTATGGTTAACCTCCCCCCAGGCCTACACAGACAGACCACAGCAGGGCTGGCAGTGGAATGTTAGTTCTGAAGGGTAAGAAGTCAGACAATACTAGGTATGGAAACCAATGCCATGATCTGTAGTACATTGGTATGCTTCTAGTCAGGATGATAGTTAGCAATACAGAATGAAATGGAGTACCTGACATACCAGTACAGCCATAGCAAATGTGTACAAGTGTCACATGTGCCTCCCACATCCTACATAGTAATGAAATAACAATCAGATGTGCCCCTACCGCCCCTGTGTAGAAATGTAGAAATAGACAGGTGTTCCCCCCATCCTACATCGTAATGTGATAACAGTCAAGTGTACCCCTCCAATCCTCTCTAGAAGTGCAAAAATAGTCAGGTGTGCCTCACATCCTACATAGTAATGTAATAACAGTCAGGTATTCCCCCCCAATCTTGTGTAGAAATGTAGTAACAGTCAGATGTGCCCCCCATCCTACATAGTAATGTAATAACAGTCAAGTGTGCCCCCAATCCTGTGTAGAAATGTAGAAATAGTCAGGTGTGCCCCCCCAGTCCTGTGCAGAAATGTAGTAATAGTCAGATGTGACCCTCATCCTACATAGTAATGTAATAAAAGTCAGATGTCCACCCCCAATCCTGTGTAGAAATGTAGAAACAATCAGGTGTGCCCTCCCCGCTATGCAAACATGTAGTAACAGTCAAAGCCAAATGATCGATGGATACCCTGCAGAAACAGCATGCTACCTGTCAGTACAACACAAAGGTCAGCACTGCAGCACAAACTACCTGGACACGATCCACACATTCAGTACAGACAGCCATACTGGGCATGCTCACACACTTAAACACATGAAGGCCATGTCTGCTAACACCAGTGGACCAGACATATCTGGCAGTTGCAGTTGTTAGTACAGACACTCGTCAGTATGCACCAATCATGCCTTGCACACACAGTGGATAGGAATACAGACATATATGTCAGGACAACACAATATAATAAGTCAAAGGTAGACGTACATAGATGTGTGGAAGAGGGTGATTGTGACAAGGAGCCATCCAGGCCTGTCCCACCCAGCGCACAGCCAAAGGGCCCCAAACACATGAGGTACAGATGCCACTCACTGCAGATACTAGTCACCAGTATCTGTCAGCATTACAGACTATGTGGTGCACATGGCAGTTGTGCAACATGACTGTACAAGGAAGTAGTCATTTAGCAGCTGTATATACATACCTGTGAAATATGACCCAGTGTGTGCCCGCATGTGGCGTGTCAACCCCTAGATGAATGGGTTATGGCCCATGCACACACACTGCCCTCCCCATAGCCCTACTATGACAAGCCTGCTAAGGTCATCCAATGCGAAATACTCCTTTGGGAGAGTTGTAGCCCAGTAATCTTCATGGTGCATCCCATAACTGATCACTGCTGTAGTGTGATAAACTAGTTAGGTAGGAGTTCTAACACCAGACTTGCCAAGTGTGTCTGTGTGTGTGTTTGTGTGCATGTCTGTCTATCTCTGACTGTGTAGAGAGCAATGCTTTTTAGGGTGCTCACACTCCCTACAATTCATATACTTAACTTTGGCAAGGCTGTTGATGTCACCCATCTAGAAATACACCACTGAGAAGGTTGTAGCCCAGTAATCTCCATAGTGCATCCTGTAACTGCTGTGGTGTGATAAAGTAGTTAGGTAGATGTTCTAATCCCAGGTGTGTTAAGTGTGTGTCTGTCTGTCTGTCTCTGACTTTGTAGAGAGCAATGCTTTTTAGGGTACTCACATTCCCTACAATTCATATACTTGACTTTGACAAGGCTGCTGATGTCACCCACCTAGAAATACACCTGTGAGAAGGTTGTAGCCCAGTAATCTCTGTAGAGTGTCCTGTAACTGTGTACTGCTGTATTGTGATAAAGTAGTTAGGTAAGTGTTCTAATCCTAGACATGGCAAGTGTGTGTGTCTGTCTGAACCTGTCTGTGTAGAGAGCAATGCTTTTTAGGTTACTCACACTCCTTACAATTCATATACTCAACTTTAACAAGGGTACTGATATCACCCACCTAGAAATACACCTTTGGGAAGCTTGTAGCCCAGTTACCTCCATAGCGCATCCTGTAACTGTGTATTGCTGTAGTGTAATAAAGCAGTTAGGTAGGTGTTCTAATCCCCAACATGGCAAGTGTGTGTCTGTCTGACCCTGTCTGCGTAGAGAGCAATGCTTTTTAGGGTACTCACACTCCTTACAATTCATATACTCCACTTTGGCAAGGCTGCTGATGTAACCCACCTAGAAATACACCTCTGAGAAGTTTGTAGCCCAGTAATCTCTGTAGCATGTCCTGCAACTACATACTGCTGTAGTGTGATAAAGTAGTTATGTAGGTGTTCTAATCCCAGACATAGCAAGTGTGTGTCTGTCTGTGTAGAGTAGCGTGTGCCATAACTGCATATTGCTGTAGTGTGATATAGAACTGTGGTAGGGTTCCATCCCTACTCATTGCAGTTCTGGATGTTGTGTGTGTGTTTCAATGTCTGTGTATGGAGCAATGCATAATAGGCTAGTCACACTCAGTACATTTCAAATGGCCTATGTTGGTAATCCTGCTGATGTCATTCATTGTGAAATACACCTTTGGGAAAGGAGTTCTCCAGTAACCCCTGTGGTGCATCCTATAACAGCTCCATGCTGTAGTGTGATATAGATCTCTGTTAGGGGTTCTATACCCACACATGTTGGTTTTGTGTGTGTGTGTGTGTGTGTGTGTGTGTGTGTGTGTGTGTGTGTGTGTGTGTGTGTGTGTGTGTGTGTGTGTGTGTGTGTGTGTGTGTGTCACTGTCTGTGTAGGGAGCCATGCGTTTTAGGCTAGTCACACTCACTACAATTTTTTGTTTTTCAATGTCTGTGTATGGAGCAATGCATAATAGGCTAGTCACACTCAGTACATTTCAAATGGCCTATGCTGGCAATCCTGCTGATGTCATCCAATGTGATATACACCTTTGGGGAAAGAGTACTCCAGTAACCTCTGTGGTGTGTACTATAACTGCTTAGTGCTGTAGTGTAATAAACCAGTTAGGTAGGGGTTCTACTCCCAGACGTGGCAGGTGTGTGTGCGTGTGTGTGTGTTTGCAACTCATATCCTGTGTGGAAGTGGTTGTGAGTGTGTGACACCTGTGGCCAATATGGAGTGGATTTTGCATATTTCTTATATGGTGGCCCTACTATATATCACAATGTCCACCATACAGGGATAACAGATATGAAATAACTAAGAGGCTGGGATGCAAAGCCATACCCATACATGTGACAGCAAGGCCAGGCAATCACAGTTAGCAACCGAAGTATTACCCAGAGCACACTCTCAACCCAAGTCTCATACACAGACACATGCATAGGCAACAGCCAATATGTGGGTAGTGCACTGCATATTTTCCACTGATAGCAACTATGGGGTGATATCAGTGGGATACAGAGGGCATGGCACCTTGTCCATCTATCCAATATGCACGTACATGCAGACAGTGCACCACCCCCATGTTCCCCAATGGACACCTGCATCACCTGTGGTGCCATCACATGTGACCCACAAAGGACATACCATGTCTGAAAACATGCCCTGTATTGATAGATGCCACTGACACCAGGGAATGTCATTAGCATGCTATTATTTAGGTGCAGGGTAAACCTGCTGCCCATTACCAATTCCCTCCACAGGTGGACAAGACTGGCACATCTGATGATAATCTGTGCTCACAACATGAGCCAGACACCCCAGGTACAGTTCCACATGTCACTGTACATGCATGTGGGTGGTGTGCACATCCCAGACACCGTCCATGTCATGGACTAAGGAACACATACATGGCAAGTGATGCACCGAATTGGCCACACACAATACCCACCTGTGTGGGCAAATGCAGACACTACAGGCCTGAGCCACAATGCAAACCATTGTCATGTGGCCTGATGCCAATGTATACCCATCGCCTAGCCTTGTACAGCTGTCTGGCACAGTTGACCACCACACACCCGTGCAGACATGGACCCATGCATGTCAGTACCGACACCCTGTGTGTTTGTGTGTGTGCTCTATGGTGCATATCTTCACATCCACACTTCCTACAACCCCCATGGGCATACTGTAGCATGCTATCTGATGTCAGAAACCTCCACATACCCTTTGCCCATACAACACCAGTATGACCCGTGTGGTGCATGTGATACCTGCACAGTGATGTGTTGTGTGAATCCCACTACTGATGAGGTGTAATCCTGGCCCTGCCTAGTGTGTCAATGTGTGTGCGTCCCTGTGAGAGTGTGGCTGTGTTAATGCTGGCACCTGTTCCAGCGGACAGGCACGTGTACATCACCTTCCATATAGCTACCGTATCCCTGTTTCAGATGTCACTCACCATCACCTATATGTTCTGAGGGCTCCATAGCAGGTAACCCATGTGGTGCATCCAATGACTGCTTAGAACTGTGATAGCACTACATAGTCGGCAGGGGATTGATACCCTGTGCTGGTAGGTGTGTGACACAAACATGCCTAAGATTTACTCTGCCACCCCTCCCTGATTTGTTTTTGCCTTTGTCTGCCTCACCCACTCCCTTTCTGGTGGATGTGGATACCTACAACTGCTTTGCTTAGGTAGCAGCATGTGTATTTTAAGTGATGCTTATGATCAGCTGATGTCCTCTGCACGAATTTCAGCCCTCCCCTAGCTGATTGCATTTGGAACAGCTGTGGTAACATTCTCATAGCTAATTGCATGGAAACACACTCCAATATCTAGGAACATCATGTTGGTGTTGGCCCTTTTAATTCACCGTGAGCAGGAACTAAATCTGTTGTTTGGCAAACAGCATCTCAGATGGATTAGGGATTTACCTCTAACAACATATACTGTGGAAACAGGGCAACACACAGGAGGAGGATGCACCTGACCTGACTACAGGCTGTAAGTGCTGCTATACTGCATTTGGAGTATTGCTGGTTTAACAGGGTGTGTGTGGATATGGCTGTCCTACATGTTTTACTACCTGCCATGTCAGTTCTATGTTTATGAGGAATCCTCATCTGCTGGGTCATCTGCAGACTGGGCAATGTGTTGTGCCATTGGTTTCATGTGTTACCCATGGAGCATCTATCTGTGGACTACAGAAGGTAGTGTGAGGATTGAAATCTGTAGATGGTGAAAGCTGTGACAGTTACTGACTTCATATCCCTGATAGTACATATGTTGCAACAAATCCTGTTACAACAGTAGATGTATGAGATTATCACAGCAACATGTCAATATTGGTCCAGTGTAGGTGCTTCCAGCCACAACTCTGACAACCTTTGTACATATGTTGCACATGAAGTGGTGCATATGTGCTGTACACCATAATTAGTATCTGATAACAAGCCACTGAGATATCAGACTGCTACACATGTTATGTGCAGTAGGGGTTATATTTCATGACATAACCTGGACATTCTGTGGATGTTTGTACAGTACTGAGGTCTGTGTACTTATGGTGAATGTCGACAGTGTGTGTATTGTTAATATGTACCCTAGCCTGTCTACAGACTGTAGTAGATGTAATTGTTCTATTTCCCATCCTATCTGATGTTACATGCTGCTCAACTGTATGGTACCGTATTGGCGTACATGTTTGTATGGCCATGCCATACCACAGACAGCCATCAGACCAAACTGTGTAGCAGCCCAGTATATGTAGAGTCAGTCTGTGAGTGGTACATATGAGGATGGTGTCGAACAGATAGTCCATATACTGTACTATTATGCTAGCTTAACATATGTGGCTGTGGCTGTGTTTACATTGGTTGTGGTTATGCACTTTCACACAGGTGTATCTGACCCTATGCTGTGACATGCCTGTAGAGCCTGCTATATATGCAGGTACATGTGCATTCCCCCATAGAAGATGCAGGCCAGTGTTGAGCCAGTCCGCCTGTAGCCTGCACAGTGCATTATTACATGACTAGCAGCTTACTGTACTTACCCAATGAGATGTCATGTGCAGATACTTGCCAGATGTACTGCCACCGGGCCTCCCTTAACAATCATGTATGGCAAACAGAGCAGTGGGATGCTGTACAGATGTATGTCAATATCTAGTGGGTAGTATGTGGCCGTGGTACCCCAGTACAAGCAATTATTATGTGTCAGGCCAGACAGGGGTGTGTGAATGCATAACCTATGGTGGCAAATGTATACCAGTCGTTATGTGTTATACCCATCTACATGGCAGTCTACATCCATATTGACAGGCATGGTACACATGTTGTGCACGAAGGGGTTATGTGTATACCTCTGGACTGTACAGAGTGTGTCAGAATGTCCACATATATTGGCCAATATCTCTGCTGCAGTCCACAAGGGCATTACGTGCTAGCAGTGGTACTTTACTATGACATCCTTCGGATGTCTGTCAGTAGCCAGTGGCACACATGTTATAAGCAGATGTGACCTCCCACACACACCATGTCTGTGAAGATAACCCCAATGACAATAGCAATAGTCTACTAATATACCTGCTATACATACCTGACATCCCCTTGCACTATGACTTTGGGACTATAGAGGCTGGGGTAGGGCTACACTCCATGTCCATGACATATGGTGGAAATATATGTACATATAATTATGCAGATAGCCATATGTATATATATATATATATATATATATATATATATATATATATATATATATGATTACACATGTGTATTACTTCCAATTACCACTGTCATGGCAACCACATACTATAAATCCCTACATCATGTGGGCATGGTCCCTTTAAATTTCCTGGGTGATGGACATCCTTCCTGTGTGTGGGCATCAGTATTACAGACAGCAGGTAGCAATACCTCTTACAGGAGAACTGACACACTCAGGGCAGCTACATATCTGTAGGAGGTTCAGGAACTACAGACAGACTGCAAGTAGAATTGTGTTATGCTTTGTATATTACTGGTGTTACAGGGTGTGTGTGTGTACATACTAATTTACCTTGGAATGCAGTTTGTCTGCATAGCTCACAACTGTGGGTCTATCCTCTTGCTGGCCAGCGGTATGCCTATCATGTTTTGTCTGTCCATCACACATGTCTTGTGTCAGCTAATTGACTGGAAGTGTGTGTGTTGAGTGCTATCAGTACATGGCTACATCCATTTCTGTTTCTAACCTAATTTCCCTGACTAAGGGTATGTTGCAGACTATCCTGTAACACCAGCAACTTGCTTAGTGTATTGCAACAGTTTTCCAGATATGTGCCTGTGTACCAGCTTCTGTCCTCCACCTTCATACCAAGTTTTGCACATATGACATGCTGTCGGGGGTTGTTCTGTAGTGGGCTGTGAGTATATCACACTGACATTGCTGCCATCAGTCCACTGCTGTTGTATCCCCCACGCATACGGTGGGGCTGGGGCCATATATGTGTGGGCGTCATCTACACAATACATGTGTGCCCTTATGCACTCCAGAGGCCATGTATGTAACAATGGTATAGGGCCCTGTATTACTGAGTCGAGGAGGGGATCACCATACATGACCTAGGCTGTTACAAAATGTGGGGGTATCAGGGGTGAGCTGCCTTAAGATATCTGGATGTAGAGTACCATACACTTCACCTATATTTACATTACTTCCATAAATTGGGTTAATGCAAGCCTATTGCCTCCTGCTATACAGACTGTTCTGCTTGTCAGTGTGCTTGTGATGGTGTCAGTTATGCATTGATATGTAACAGTTACAACCCATTTGGTCATATGGCGTCTTTACCACCTACTGATTTTGTACAGAGTGTAGAAAGAGGTTGCTGAACTATACACCTGCATTACATACTATTGATGGTTTGGTATCCTTTGGCACAGTCTGTCCTCACTTTTGTACAATTTGACGGGCTTGGCCTGGACAGCAACAGTTGTGAATCTTTTCAGACTACTGTATTAGTATGACTGTTTCACAGTTGCATTCCTCTGTTTATATGGATGTCAGTGTCTGAACAGTTATATGACATGGCATTTAGAACTGTAATAGTACACAATTAAAGGTTTTCCATTTCTGCAAACCTGTGTGTGGTGTTTTTCCTATGAACTCTCTGCGAGTATATGTTGCAGGCAAAGATTGTCATTTGTATGGGTGGCCCATACAGTGTCCAGTTGTTCAGGTGTTAATGTAGGCATAGCGACTGTTCATATTGTGTGCACCTTCTCCATATGTATCTTACTGTACATATATCTGCGTGTGTATATATATATATATATATATATATATATATATATATATATATATATATATATATATATATATATATATATATATATATATATATATATATATATATATATATATATATATATATATGTGTGTGTGTGTGTGTGTGTGTGTGTGTGTGTACCTGTATCTGCATATCTGTGTCTGTGTATCTGTATTCTGGGGATGTTGATGGCTTCCACATTTTACATTTCCGATAGGAGGCAGACTGTACTGCATGATATGTTACCAATACCAGCCTGACATCATACAGGTGGGATGTAGTACTGTTAACATCTTGTGCCCATGTCGTGTCAGGTCCTGGTTATGGGATCTGCAACACTTGGTAGGGTATTGCAGGGCGGATGTGTTTGGCTTGCGGGGGTTGCATATTCGTACAAGACGTATAGTGTGTGGGGCCTCTGAACCCCATTAACAGTGCATGTGGACATATGTGTTTTTGTTAATCTGCCATTGCTATCTACAGATGTATGGCCATATATACCTATATATATATATATATATATATATATATATATATATATATATATATATATATATATATATACTTACATATATATAACTATGTCCATATATAAGTACATAGATATATATCTGTGTACACATATGTAACTTGCTGTGTATATGTAGACATATAGGTGTAGGTACATGCATGTGTTGATGTAGGCATTTGCATGTATATATGTTCATAAACATTAATATATATGTATATATTTTTAGAAATGCATGTATATATATATATATATATATATATATATATATATATATATATATGTATATATACACATATATAGATATGTTGTATCTGTTAACTTAGATATTAATACATTTACACACAAATACATCTACATGTTGGTATACATTATCTGTACTGTTAAACAAAAAATGAAGCAGAAGCACCAAAATTGTAACTAGAGTCCACCTTGTAGGTTCATCAGAAAACGGAAAATACGAGGTTTGTTTAAAAAAAGGTTTTAATACACAATCCACAAACTGCATAAACACATAAATGCACTTGTAGCACCAGCATTTTCATCTCTCCTCATAAAGACTTCATTAGATGACCGAATTCTAAATGATTTCCATGTCACTCCATTTAAAGTTTTTTCCTTTGATGGTGTATAGATGCAGGGATATCTTCAGACATGGATGAGAAGAATCGCAATTTCTCCTGAATATTCCAAATTATTTTGAAGAGAAAGTGCTTTCATACCAGTGACAGCAGTCCTTGCATTAAGTAAATTGCCTTTTTTCTGTCAAAAATAGTTACTTATTTCCGTTTTCCAACAGCAGAGTTCAGGGAGGGGTTGACCCAGTCTTACTTCCTTGAATCACCAGTTAAAGATAGATCCACGATTTCTTGGCTGTCTCCTTTAACTGTACTTCAGATATCCTGATCCAGAACTATAGTTTACCTCATAAGTAACAAAGTAGAATATTTTTATAATCTGGACATTTACTGACTTCTACAACTATAATTTTACATTCTCTGTTCTGTTACATGACTGGACTGGATGCTATGTTTCTGAAAACAGTGGATTTATTTATACTTGGCATGTCTTAGTGGTAAATTACATTGCATATAGTGTGCAGGGTCCTGGGTTTGATCCTTGCAGAGGCTGGTTGTTTTGTTGCTGGGCAGAACAAGGACCATTGGCTACAAAGTGATTAAGGCACTTTTAAGCAGTTGTAAGTGGGTTTGCGCAGAGCTAAGCAGAACTTACTTCAGGTCACAGTTTCTTACACTCAGTTAGCTTCTACTTTGCTTAATCTGTGTAGGCAATACTTACCCCCACGCAAACGCACTTAAACATGCTTACTAATGCTTATATATGCTTACTAATGCTTATTTGTGCTTAACCCTACTAGTGCCTTATTCCTTATGACACTGACACTTCACATGTGCATTTAATGCAGTACTCCAGTTGACAATTAATTTAGTAGGTTATACAGCAAAAAAATGTTCATATACAGATTTCACATGGAAAATGGAATGTGTTATACTGGGACTCGAACCGAGAATGCCTACTCGTAAAGCGATGGCTCTGACCACTACACTATTGCTATACTGCTTCAATTACATATATCTTCCTTGTTATCCTCTTCAGCCATTTAATCTGCATTAACCGTAGCTAAGCAATGGGCACACCCGCACACCTACGGTTAGCTTTAATCAGATTTTTAACAAGAATAAAAGGGCTTCTTCTTTTAATTTATATGTTCTGTTGCTTTTGTACACATGGGGGACTATTGGTGGGAATATGAGGACATCTATGAGTGATCTCGCTCATTTCTTAACAGCTTCTGCTGTTCTACATTACAGGGGCGTGTTTATTCTGAGAGCTCTGCTCTCAGACATGCTCCCTGCACTTGTACATGCTCTGTGTAATGCTAGGAGCTTGTGCAGTGCACCTTCATTATTATGCATGGCGTGCTGCCGTCCTGTTCCTAGACGGGCACTTCTGTGCAGGACTAAATTAGTCCTGCATGGAAGGTTAGTGAATCCAGGGGTATGTTTTTTGTTTTTTTTGTCTGTGCCAAAAGCTTCCCTCAGTAAAAGCATATTGACATATTGATGTTTGTATTGTCAATTTGTTTGACGTCAACTTTTGGTCGTTCAACATATATTTTTGAAATAAATGCTGTTAGATGCCAAACTTTGGAAAATAAAGCAGTTTATTCCATACAACATAACTTTAAATGCTCATTCTTCCAATTAACAAAACTTTATAGGGTCTTTCAAATAAAGTACACAGTACCATAAAGACAATCCAAAAATTTAGTTCAGACATCAGATTTTTCTTAGAAGTCTCAGTGAAACACTTCCAGTTTTCTCTCTTGTCTCTTTTCTTTGTATACAAATCTCTGCTTCACAGCCTCTGCTTTGGTCTCCCAGTCCATCTTACCAAAGCTGAATATTGTCTCTGCTGTGGGCGTTCATCAGCCCCTTGTTATAGCTCAGTAAGGAATTATTTACTGACAGCAGCTCAGTCATTACTTCACCCAGTTTGTACATTCCTTATGGAGACAAACTGTTATACATAAATACCTTTCAGTATAAAGTAATACTGATGATTATTTACACCTGAAAACTGTTATACAGGCATTATTTATAAAACTTTACACAATTTTCATAAACTCAACACGCCACAATGCCAGACCATCTTGATATACTTGATGTATATATATATATATATATATATATATATATATATATATATATATATATATAGGAACACTACATAATCTTGAAAGCTTGAAATACTGAATTTCAAACTTTCGAGACCATATAGTCAAAACCCCAAACTACCGAAAGACCAGAAGTGCGAATTTCAAAATCCCGACTATCGGGAGTTTGAAATTCGTGCTTCTGGTGTTGTGGTATGGTGGAAGGGCAAGTAAGTATTTCTGTTAAATGTGTTGGTTAGAGGTTTAGTGTGTAAGTGTGTGTTGTGAGTGTGATGTGTGTGTGCGAGGGGGATGTAGGCATGTGGTGGTTTAATCATGTGCTTCTCTGGGTTGTGTGACCTTGGAGTTAGAATATTTAAGTAGGGGGGTGTGGGGGTGTAGGGGGCCTTGCCCCCCTGCTTGTCTGCAGGTTAGGTTTGTGCATTTGTGTTTTGGGGGAAGGTGTGTATATGTGTCTGTGTGTGGTGTATGTTGTGTGCAGTTTTCGGTAGTTTGAATTTCGCGGTTTTTGTTTTTTGGTATCGTAGTGTTTTGGGTGTTTGTCTCGGGGATTTTGAGTGTCGGTAGAGTGAGTGTTCAGTATTTAGTAGTGGTGGTTCCATATATATATATATATATATATATATATATATATATATATATATATATAGGGTTCCTATCACGTAGTCGAACTTTTACAAGTTCGAACCATATATGGTCGAGACCATATGTTAGAATTTCTAAAAGTTCGACCGTGTGAATGGAAATCTCCATAAGTGGATGGTTCCATTCACTTCAATGTGGTGCGATCTCGGAGTTGGTATATTTAAGTAGCTGGGGTTGTGGGGGGCACAGCCCTCCACGTGGGGGGTGCAGGGGGGGCTTGCCCCCTTGCTTACAACAATTTATTTTTTGACCATTGTATTTTTCTTTTTTTTTTTTTTCCGTAGTCGAAGTTTTGTAACTTCGAACATAATGGTTCGACCATTAAGTGTTCCGCGTGACGGAACTTTGACTATCTGATACAGACACAATAGATAGATAGAGACATAGATAAACGCCAATCCTTTATGCCGAAGATATTGTCTTCACTAGACCATATTCCTGTCACACCAAAATTAAAACCATATTATAAAATTACCTTAGTCTAATTTGGAACTGTGTGTGCTCTAAAAATGCTAACCTTAAATACAAAAAAAAAAAATCTGCATTCATGTTTTTTGGACAAGTAAGTGCCTGAACAAGACTTTCAAATTCATCATCCTTACCAGTAAAACCTACAACCTAACACAACATAAATACTTAGGTCTTTTACTTAGTCAAACTTTCTGATTTCACAGACTCAGTCGAAGGAGGCAGTGAGGGGGCTGTAATGCTTTACATTTAATACACTATATTTTCGATGGGATGATTGATCTGAGCTTGCTGCAAAGACACACAATCAAACATTTGGGGATCATGTTTTTGATGCTGCCAAGTCCTTTTAATACCATCCAAACAAGGTCAGTTAGATCAAAGAGTTTGTTCAGAGGGCTTTGAGCTGCTCATTTATGTCTTGGTCTCTGTGTGTATTTACTTATACAATCCTCTCTTTTACCAGTAGCCACCTAATATTGAGTTTTGTCACCTTCATCTACTTCCAAAACTCTAATGTCATGTTACTACTAGTATTTCACATTGCTGTCTTATTATTGTTGACTTTACACCCCATATAGTCTATAATGGTGCATTTAGCCTTATGTATCATGTTGTCTTAGGTTCATAGGTTCATAGGTAGGTACCAGGCTATCTGCCCAAAGGCATTTATAAGCCTAGCCGGAATGTGTTGGCTTTCACTGCCCCCTTAGTTCCCTGTGCCTCTGTCCAGCAGAGCCATTGAAGTGATCCCCGGGGTAAACTTTGTGTTTCCCATCCACTCGTCAAGATTTCTCTTGAAGAGGGTTAGCGAGGAGCTCTGTCTAATGTAGATTGGAATCTTGTTCCAGAGCATGGGAAGTCTCTGGGGCAGGAATCTATCCCTCCAACACGTCTTATTTATTGTTGTGATGAGGTTTAGATCCCTGGAGCATGTGGCTTGAGGGGATATGGTTTTCTTTAGGTAGAGCATGTCAATCAATTCTAGGTTGGACATGGCCTTGTATGTCAGGCAGAGATCATCTCTGAGTAGGCGGTATGGAACCGAGTACAGCTGGAGTTTCTTCAGTCGAGCTGCATAGGGCATCTGCTTGAGGCCAGTGATCCTCCTGATGAGGTACTTCTGTGGTCTTTCCAGTTCTTGCAGGTGTCTTGTAAGGTACATCCCAAATGGGGCATTGTACTCTATAATGTCACTGATGAGTGATGTGTAGAGGGGCCCAATGACCTCTTTCGATCTGGATGCAAACCCTTTTGTGATTAGGTGGGCCACATAGAAGGATTTTCTAACCACATTCGCAATGTGATTATCAAAGGAGAGGTTACTATCTACTTGGGTCCCCAGATCCCTTATTACTTCTTCCGTATTTAGGGGGCTACCACCTTTGTGATAGTTTATGAGTACTTTGTTTTTACCAAAGGGGATGACTATGCACTTTTTGGCATTTAGCTTGAGGCCATGGTTTTGACACCAGATATCTGTCTCAGTGAGACCCTTTTGGAGGATGTTTGTGTCAGCCAGAGAGTCAATTATAGCCTCTAGTTTGCAGTCATCTGTGAACTTGGTCAGCCATAGTCCTCCTGTGCTTGTCTGTACCTCTGAGAAGTATATGCCAAACAGGAGGGGTCCTAGGACTGAGCCCTGGGGGACGCCACTTGTAACCAGTTTTGAGCTAGCTCCTGCAACTCTTACCATGTGGGTTCTGTCCATGAGCCAGTTGGCAACCCATCTTGTGACGTAGAGGTTTATGTTCAGGCTGGTGAGCTTGTCTATAATGCCTGAGTGGGGAATGGTGTCGAAGGCCTTTGCGAGGTCTAGGTTGGCTGTGTGGACCACCTTTCCCTCGTCTATAGCCTTGGTAACTGTCTCAAAGAAGTCCACCAGGTTTAGGAGGCATGATCTGCCATTAACAAAGCCGAACTGGGTAGGGTCCACTGTTTGGATGTTCCCAATGTCTCTGTTAATGTGATCCATGATGATGCCCTCCATAGCTTTGCAGACCAAGTTAGTCAGGCTTATAGGGCGATAGTTCCCAGAGTCTGTTGTGGCTCCACCTTTGTGGAGTGAAATAACCATTGCTGTGCACCACTCTGTGGGCACATAGCCTGTGGAGAGGCTGAGGTTAAACAGTGTGTTTAGATGAGGGGTTAGTTCATCTTTGAGCTCATGTAGGACACAGCCTGGGACACCATCCGGTCCCATTGATGCTGTGTTTTTGGCTCTGGAGAGGGCTGTTTTAACCTGAGTTTCTGTGATTTCAGGGGCACTACATTCTTCTGGTATAGCTATGGGCCCTTTTGGGCGTGAGAGGTGGGTGAGGTTTGCACTGAACCTGTCTGCCAGGATGTTGGCTATATCGGTCAGTTCAGTGTATTTTATGCCATTCTGCACTAATTCCGAGCAGATCTGCGAACTGCCACTTAGATTCTTGACATAGCTAAAGAATGTCTTGTGGTTATCTTTGGAGTCCATGGTAATTTTTCTTTCGAATCTAGCCTTGGATGATTTTATGAGGGAACATAGTTTCTTGCTGATACCAATCAGGGATGTCTTCCCTTCTTGGGATTTTACTCTTTTCTCTACTAGTTTCCTCCTTCTGTTGTATAGCTTGTTTATGGCAGGGGCCCACCAGACTGGTTTTCTTTTCTTGGAGGAGTGAGTCTTGGTTTTGTTTGGGATAGCACAATCCATGCATTCTTGTAGGTGCCCGTAGAGTGCATTAGTAAAGAATTTTCCATCTTGGACAGCATTATCCATTAGCATGTGGGGCTTTGAAACTTCCCACCTCAGTCTTAAATAACGTGAAGTTTCCTTTTGAAAAGATTTTCACAGTGGTTTCTTTGACCGGGGGTTGTGGCAGAATGTGGATATCAGATCTAACCAATGAGGGGTTGACATCCAATGTGGAACACCGGTCGCCCATGTTGGTGATGACCAGGTCTAATATGTTGTCACCTTTGGTGGAGGTGTTTACCAGTTGATCCAGGGCATTTGAGTTTATCAATTCTAGGAAATGTCGGGCAAGGGCATTTGTACTTGAGTAGTTCTCCCAATTAATGTTTGGGTAATTGAAATCACCTAATATCAGGGTGTTTGGAAGGACCTTTATGTTTTCCAGTGTTTCCAGTAATGCAGAGTGGGGGTCCTGGGACATGGTGGGTGATCTGTAGCAAGCTATAAATTGAATAGCAGATTTGCCCATTGTTAGTTGCACGTGGATGATCTCTGAAGCATCGTGCTGTGCCACTAACCTGGAGGTGTGGGTATCCTTGATGAATATGGATACTCCCCCGCCTTTTGTATTTCGGTCTGGGTTTTGTTGCTGAAATGTATGGTATGAGTTGTAGCCTGGTAGTGCTGGGGTACTCTCTGGAGCCTTAAACCAGGTTTCTGTTACTGCACATATATCGATTATCTCCATACTGAGGAGTGCCTCGAGTGCATGCATTTTGAGGTTTAGACTTCTGGCATTGAGTAGCATTACCCTCAGTTTTTTGTTACTTGCGCTATTTACAGTGGTGGGTTTGTCTTTTGAGCCTTGCCTAAAAAAGGCACTATGGGGGTGGCAAGAGCCCTGGCCAGTATTAAAAAGCCTAATGGTAACAGGTGCAAGCCGTCTCTAGCAAAGCAGTGTGGCTTGTTGAGCATGTCATCTCAGGCTGACAGATACTGGATCCCCTTTGAATGACACTAGAAGCTTAGCCAATTGTTGAAATTGATAATTTTTTCTCTATACCATTGTATCACTCTTGGTGAGGGCAGGATGCTACTCAGGGTCAGGGTCATACCGGCCTTGGCTACATGATCAGAGAGCTCCTCCATGTCTCTTTTCATGTAGTCCAGGGAGGTATGGCTCAGGTCATTCACATCAACATGGACAATGACAGTCATATTGTACTTGTTCTGGAGTGACCTGAGTGCTTGAGTTATGTGGCACCCAACAGGCAGCTAACAGTAACCTTCTCCTTGTTCAGCCTAGTGAGTGGGACGTCAGTGTGCCTGACTATAGAATCACCTATTACTAGTGTGTTGGGTAAGTTACTTTGCCTTAAGAGCTGTGATTGCATGGTACTCTGGTTTTGTGATGTATGTGTTTCATGGTTTGTGTTGGGGTGGAGGTTGCTTGGATGTCTGCTTTGGAGGTCTCTGTTGCTTTTGCAGATTTTTATTTAGAGCCTCCAAGTATGTTTTTGTGTATTTATTTGTGTTTTTAGCTGGTGCTGGTTTCATAAGTCTATGTGAGACTGGTGGTGTGATGCAAGTAATTCCCTTCTCCTCCCTGGTTCAGTCTTGGGTTGAGAGAGCTTAGCCTCCAGTTTGGCTGTATAATTGCATCTCTTACATGTATTAGTGTTTGGTGGTAGGAGGAGAGGGTTGTCTGTGTACATGAGGCAATCTTAACATTGCCTCAAAATGCCCAGATTCACCAGTTGGACCGGAGAGTACACCTGAAACTGCCCTTTGGACATGCCTGGATAGGTACAGTGAACTGTTTTACTGATTGGCTGGTATGTCTTACTCTATAAATAACTGCTTGTACTGGACTCTTTGGTCCATACCTTCTGATTGACAACTTTATGAGTGCTGTTTGTACCCAAGGCATGACTTGAATTTTCTGACAGTGGCCACTTCTCTTTTTAAAAATTATACTAAGGAACATGCAACCTCTGGGGCTTTGGGAGTCTTCCTTGTTGGGTGATATTAAGACGTCCCTGAAATCTCACTTTTTTCACTGAGCATTTAAGGATTTCAGAAGGATCATTTTACTATTTCATCATTACTAGTTATTATGATTTCTAGTGTCCTATGTTGTTATATTTGTTTACTGCACAATGTGTATAGTGTGAAAGCATAAAACTAAAACTGTGGAAGAAGTTGAAGCTGTACTTCCAAAAACCCAGCAGGAATAACTGCATTGTGATCATAAAGAGGTATATGAACTAATATGTTTCAGACAAAAGGAATCAGATCACATCTTTTGTTCTTTTGTAAAATGAGCTGTGGTGTTTTAATAATGTAAATACAACTCAGTGTCATAAGACATAAAGTCTGTGAAAGAAAAAAAAAAAAATAACTGGGGGTAATTGTCCAGAACTGATATCAGTCATTTTGTGCATGCTCATAAATTTCACATGTAGAGAAACAAAATAACTTCTGTGAATAAAACATTATTTTTTTATGAATAAAATACAAAAAAAAATGTTCAGGAAATTATTATTACTCAGATTTCTGCTTTGACAAATGTCATTTTTTTCATACGGTATAGGAGACAATTGAGTAATAAGAGTATTTCAAGCAATTCAGTGTTCACTACCATCAAGGCTCTGTGTTTGAACTCTTAAAAACTGAGCTCATTGTATATATGTCTGTGTGTGCATGATTGCATGCATGTGTGTGTGTGTGTGTGTGTGTGTGTGTGTGTGTGTGTGTGTGTGTGTGTGTGTGTGTGTGTGTGTGTGTGTGTTAGTCTGTTATATGTGTATGTCTGTGTGTAGTATACATGAGTCATATGAATTACTCTGTGTGGCTGTGTGTGTTCACAGCCCTTATTTATATTATATATTTGAGTAAAGGTGTGTGTGAATGTATTTGTTTTATGTTTGCATGGGCAATTTATGGTGGAATTATGGTGAAAGATTGATTGTTTATTCTCAAAAACCTTTTGTGATATTAAGTGGCTCTTTAACTGGTTGTGCAATGTTATGCTACTCAGAAAACCAAAAAAATGACTGGACCAGTGCTCCAAAAACCAAAAACCAAGTACAACAATCCTGAGAACCACAGGAAGGCTTAAAAAAGTCACTTAATATAAAAATAATTTTATTCAATTAATGACAGTGGAACTTAAAATATTAATGCTTTAAGTTCCACTGTCATTCATTGAATAGCCATTTTTATATTAAGTGACTTTGTCGAGCCTTCCTGTGATGCTCAGGATTGTTGTACAATGTTATGCCATACCGATGTGGAACAAAAAGTTAGCAGATGTCAGTGGGAATAAATATTCTACTAGATACTTAATAAGAAAAAGTTAATTCTCCCTGTAGAATGTGTACATATTTTAGTGTCCTTTTTCATTTTTCAGTTTACTTTTTGTTAAACGTATTTTCTTATACTTTTTGGTTGATTCTATTTTGTTGCTCTAGCTAGTCCTTGAAAGACTGAAATAATCAGACAGTTTGATAGTGAGCAGTTTATTATGATAAATCACTGGGCAGATATTGAAATAAAATGTTTACACACATGCATATATATCTCCCATGTGAATATAGTGTGTGTGTGTGTGTGTGTGTGTGTGTGTGTGTGTGTGTGTGTGTGTGTGTGTGTGTGTGTGTATGTTTGTGGGAGTATGTGTGTGCGTGTGAGTGCGTGCATGTGTGCATATGTGTGTGAGTGTGTAAACAGAAAGAGAGTGAGACAGAGAGATATTTTGATTTTCTTTCATAATGTTGAAAAGCTAAGTGGAAAGAGCATTTTTCTTTTAGAGGTGACTTAGAAAAACAGTGAGATTAAGTTACTTGCTTAAACTCACAATATATGCATGTTCAGATTGCTTTAATCACACTTAATTCTGTACAGCCGATACGTGAATATCATTTGCATTATTTATTGCAAGTCATATAAAATCTAAACAAGTGTAGCAATGCAGACTAAAATAACTCTAATGCTGATACCACTATATCAGGGTTAAGCATCACTGACTGACAAAGTGGGAAAAAAGTTCAAAGAAAACATTAGCTAGCAAATTTTCATGAAAAATGTTAAGCTCACATTAAAAGAAAATTTATAGGTGATCGCTAAGCATTTTCTAGTGCTGATTGAAGAAAAATCAGTGTTTGGCTTCCTTTTAGGAACTAGAACAGTAGAATTAACTGGGTACACTAAATATTTCACTTCACATACGGTACCTGACAAGTCACTTAGGAACAATATAATTTATGCCAAAGTATAACAGCAAAAAAGGGGAAATGTTTTGCAACATATCAGTATGTCTAAATTGGCATGAAGACAAAAGTGGAAATTTTACTTATTTACATTTTATATTTTAACATAACAATAGTGTTTTTTTACTATTAAAGGAAACCTAATGCCACAAATTGAAAACATACATGGGGGTTCAATAAAGCCTACACTGTTTTTTCCTGCGGATTCCAAATCTTTTGGAATATAGACATGGAAAGGAGTCTACACAGTGAGAATGTTAGGGGCTGCTGCTACTTTAATTCATTTGTATGTGCTACAGGATGAAGCCAATGTTGCTGCTGATAGGCGTAGGTTGAGAAGGAGAAGAGTTTTCAGGCCCCATTTAACTTTTCACAACCTACATTATGTTGAAATTGTGGAGCACTAGATAGCAGACAGGGACACACTACAGGAAATCTGTGACCTCTGCCATCCTCATCTCAGAGACAGAGCCAACTGAGGAGAACTCATCCCAGTGCAGACAAAGGTATGGGTAGCCCTTCGAATCTTAGCTACAAGTACCTTTCAGAGACCAGCAGGCAAAATGTTGTGGGTGTCACAGGCATCAGCATTCAGGATTCTCCATCAGTTCCTGAATGTTATGCTCCAACATGCCACTGAACGCATATATTTTTCCTGTAGTTCTGAGGAGAGGGCCAGAAATATGCAGGAGTTCTACCATGTAGGACACTACCCTGAAGTATTGGGTGCCATAGATTGCACAACTGTAAAAATGAAACACCACCCAGGGAACAGGTTAGGCTGTACATTAACAGAAGGGCTACTTCTCTATCAACTGCCAAGTCATGTGTAATACCAAGGGAATAATCTTGAACATGTGTGCTGGCAACCCCGGCAGTTACCACGACTAACATATCTGGCACACCTCCCAACTGTACCAGATGTTTGCTAGAGGGGATATCCCACTGGGACATTTACTGGGGGATGCAGGCTATGCACTGGAACCCTGGCTGATGACACCCATCAAAAATGCACAAACACCCATCAAAGAACGCCATAATGAGGCACATGCATCATCCAGTATCTGTCTGCCTGGGATGACATGACTGACAGACCTCAATGCTTTGCCAAAGATGGCCTGCATCTGTCACCCATGGGCTTCCGGATACTGGCCAAGACTTTTGCCACCCCTGCAGTGCCTTTTTAGGTGGTGTTCTAAAGACAAAATTACCACTGTAATGGCTACAAACAAATGCAATCTGAGTATCATGCTACTCAGCGCTAGAAGTCTAAATCTCAGAATGCACTCACTTGAAGCACTCCTTAAAATGAAGAATGATATTTGTGTTGTAACAGAGACCCGATTCAAGGCAGCAGAGAGCACCACTACACTCCCAGGCTATAACTCTTTCCACACCTTTTGGTCCCAGAATATGGACCAAAGCTCCAAAGCCGGTGGTGTTTCCATATTCATAAAGGATGCGCACACCTCCTGACAGGTAGCCCAACATAACGCATCAGAGATACTTCAGGTGCAGCTAACACTGGATAAGACAATGATCCAGGTCACAGCCTGCTATAGGTTCCCAGCCATGTCCCAAGACTCAGACTCCATGTTCCTAAGCACCCTGGAGAATATTAGGGTCCAACCTAACACTCTCATACTAGATGACTTCAACTACTCCTTCATTAACTGAGAAAACTACTCATATACCAACACACTTGCCCAACGTTTCCTGGAGTTCATTAATTCCAATGCCCTGGACCTGCTTGTTCTTACCCCTACTAGAGGTAGCAACATACCTGACATGGTCATTACTAACATGGGTGACCTTTGCTCTACACCAATAGCCAGCTCCTCCCTGGTTAGATCTGATGACAAACTAATCACCTTGGAAATCCACATCCCTCCCACCACCCCCCCTGCAATGGTAACCACCATGAAAAACTTCTCCAAAGCTAACTTTGGGCTCCTAAAAACAGAGGTGGCTAACTTCATGGCACCCATGTAAATGGAGAATAGTTGCATGACCACCAAATCATACACCAGTGCATTGTATGAACACGTACACAAATGCATGGATCTCGCCATACCCAATAGAACCAAGACGCTCTCCTCCAAAAAAAAGGAAGCCAATCTGGTGATCCCCTGCCATAAACAAACTCTACAACAGAAGGCGGAAACTGATGCAGAATAAGGTGAAGTCCCAAAACTGGAAAAACTCCCTTATCTGCCTCAACAAAAAGTTGAGATCACTCATCAAATCTTCTAAAGCTAGCTATGAAAACAGAATTGCAGCAGATAGTAAAGACAACCACAAGGCCTTCTATAGTTATGTAAAGAATCTCCACGGCAATATCCAGATTTGCTCTGAACAACTGCACAATGGTACCTCCTATACTGAGCCAATTGATATTGCCAATACACTGGCCGACAGATTCAGTGCTAACTTTACTCACCCCCCCCCCCCAAGGACCAATCACAATACCAGTAGATTGCCAAGCACCCAGTATTACTGCTGCACAGGTTAAAACAGCACTGTCCAAGTCCAAAAATACAGCTTCTATGGGACCTGTCAATATCCCTGTCTGTGTTCTGCATGAACTATAGATTGAACTGGCACCTTACTTGTGTGCCCTGTTCAATCACAGCCTCACCTCAGGCTTTGTCCCTACTGAATGGCGTACTGCTACAGTCAGCCCTCTCCACAAAGGAGGAGGGACTACAGACCCTGGGAACTATCGCCCCATTAGCCTGACGAGTCTGATATGCAAAGCTATTGAATGCATCATCATGGACCTAATAAACAAGGATATAGGGAATCTCCAAACTCTGTGTCCCACACAGGTTGGTTTTGTGAAGGGTAGATCATGCCTGTTTAACTTGGTTGACTTCTTTGAGTCAGTCACCAGAGCTGTGGATGAAGGCAAGGTGGTTCATACAGCCTACCTTGATCTGGCAAATGCCTTTGATACCATTCCCCACTCAGGAATCATAGAAAAAAATCACTAAGCTAGGCATCAACCCCTATATCACTAGGTGGGTTGCAAACTGCCTCACAGATAGAACCCACGGTGTGAAAGTAGCTGACTCCAAGTCAGACTGCTGACTAGTCACGAGTGGAGTCCCACAGGGTTTGGTCCTGGGTCCTCTCTGGTTTGGTATCTATTTCTTTGAAGTCCAGGCCAACATGAAGGGACTCTGTATGACAAAGTTTGCAGACAATTGCAAGTTGGGAGCTATTATTAACTCCCCAAGTGATGTTCACATCCTACAGAATGGCCTCACTGAGACCAGCGACAGGTGTCAGAACTATGGACTTAAGCTCAGTGCAAAAAATGTGTTGTTATCCCCTTTGGAAAAAACCCAGTTCCCATGAATTACCACATTGATGGTAGTCCACTGAACACAGAAGGCGTTATAAGAAATCTGGGAACACTGGTTGACAGCAACCTCTCTTTTGATCACCACATTGCCGCTGTGGTCAGAAAGTCCTTCTATGTAGCACATCACATTACTAAGAGTTTTGCATCCAGGAAGAAAGTGATCATTGTCTCCCTCTACTCTTCCCTCATTAGGCCAGTCATCGAGTATAATGCCCCATTTGGCATGTATATCACTAGACACCTGCAACAACTGGATAGGCTGCAAAAGTACCTCGCAAAGAGGATCCTAGGCCTTAAACACTTGTCTTATTTGGACAGACTCAAAAAACTCCAGCTATTGTCTGTCTCATATTGCCTACTTAGAGGCGATCTCTGCTTGACTTACAAAGCCATGTCTGACCCAGATCTGTTAGAAATGCTACATCTAAAGAAATCCCAATCCCTCTGCACCACACACTCCAGAGACCTCAACCTCATTACCACAATCAACAGAACATACTGGAGGGAAAGGTTCATAACCCAGAGATTGCCGATGCTATGGAATAGACTTCCCATACATATCAAGCAGAGCACCTTGCTGACCCTCTTCAAAAGAAATCTTGATGAGTGGATAGGAAATAGAAAATTCACCCCGGGGATAACTCCAGTGGCTCTACTCGACAAAGGCACTGGGAACTAAGGTTGGGTGGCATGATGCCAGGGTAATCCTATGGCTAAGGTGGTAAAGGCCCCAGGGCCATCAGTCTAGTATACACCTATGAACCTATGAACCTATGCTCAAATAAGAATGTGCTTGGGCAGCTGAAGTCACAGTTCCCATGCCTTGATACATTTGGAGGAGCCCTGCAGTACAATCCATGGACATGTACATAAATATTCACAGTTTGTGCCATGCTACACAACATAATCCTGAGAAAACAGCTTCAGCAGGATCAACAATGGGAAGGAGCACACATCCCATGACCATTGCCAAGGTCACCACAGCCATAGGCAGATGAGGAGTCACAGGGGGAACCACCAGCTGCTTATGAGTGTAGGCAGACATAAGCATGCTCATTATGCCCTTACATTGGCTAAGATATAAGACATAACATAACACACTCACTCACTACCTAGGGGCCTAAAACCTTCCTCCTACTCACATACATATACTAACATTGATGCCAGGCAAGTCACACAACCTTTACCTCCCCATGTATTGGCTGTATACTGCATGCATCAGACAGTGTCAGCACTGAACTAAAACTGTGTCAACTGTTGTATTTACAAGGTAAGTCCTGAATCTGGAGTGCATTGTTTAATAATATGACTGTGTGGCATATCCTTGTATTTCATTACTCTGCCCGGTAAGCTAGTAAAACGTGGGAGATCTATACAAAACTTACCTTAACATGTGACAAAGGAAACTTATTTGACTTATATTGTGTCCATTACTAAGTAGTAGGCCTCAGGCATCAACGATTCATGCAGTCATACCTCCCATAACTACTAATGATCACTACATGCTCTCAGTTTAGCACCACATGTTTGTACTGGAAAATGAGAGAAGTTAGAAAGTAGTGATACACATTGCAGTTTCTTTCTTCACAACCCTCGCAAGATCATTCACTATAAAGATGGGAAATCTTGATGCTATCAACTGTCTAACTTTTCAAGGCTAATATGTCAAAGGTACAATTACCAGTTCAACACCGCAAATGCAGATATACTAAGCACTAAGTTAGCTATCCACCCTGAGCATCAGACACAAAGCTTTTGTATCCCCAAATCCAAAAGATAGAAAACAGGGATATGGCACAGATATCATCACTTTCACAGGGTATGTGGGGGGGGGGGGGTGAGGGGTGTTATGTGTGGAATTAGGAATCCTAGGCTGATGCAAAAGGTCTGCGAGTATGTGTGAGTAAGAAACAGAAAAAGGCAGACATTTGGATAAACCAACAAATGGCCAGTGAGACAAAATAAGTAACTGTTGTGTGTGTCTGTTGGGGTCCTCCAGGTGAAATTGGTGTGCATGTCTGCATAAACACAGCCAAAATCCTTACTTCCTCTATGTCTTGGTATGTTGGACAGTTGTGAGCCATTAATGGTAGAGGTGGCAGTTCATCATTGTTGTCCCTGGCCACGAGAACATGAATGATGTCTGCTGGATGCGCTCCCCTCACAGGGGCACCCAGGATCATGACCCCATGGCCTGCCACATCTGGGTGTGGACAGCACACTCACTGTTGGAGCAGTGGAAGTACTGCCATTATGGGAGCATAATCGGGCACTGCCACATTGGCTGACAGCAGATGATGTGGCTGATATATGCCCAAGAGGATGCCATTATTCTCTCGGCAGACATTCCACCACAGGCACTGCTTGTTCCATGATAAACACCCCTCAGTCCTCACAGACACCCTTCATTCCATTGTCTCATTCATCTGATCCAGTGAATTGGCAACATGGCACAGGGATTCATGCAAGTCAGACTGTGTCATATCCACAACCCTGAGCTTTTGTCTGCAACACCTATAGGAACATCCCTGTGCCTCCATGATGGCCCTAAACATATGTGGAGTGGCATGTGAAGAGACATCTACAACAGGTAGAAAAGGGACAGTAAGCCCCCTCTGAGCATTCCATCAATCCTCCTGCATGGAACCTTGCCCATATTTTGGTTATGGCCAGACTCAACAGGCACTGAAGTCACAGTAGCCACACTTCCCTGATCAATGTCCTCACCCTCCACCTGTCCAATATCTGTGGGTTCACTGGACTATGTAGGCATAGGCCTACTAGCTGAGTCCAGTGGAAATGCAGGAGATTGCTTTATATTAACCTCGGTGTCAGATTCAATTTACCACACCCCAACTGTGCCTCAGTTTGGCCACCATCATCATCAGAGTCTGCTGATACACTGACATCAGGTGGCACAAGTCCCCTCACTCCCACTGTCATGATCAATTGTGATAAAAAGCAAGAAACACAGTAGAAATAAATTAATACATGAACTACTATAGTGCAATATATGTCAACAAACTAACAGTGCTGACACTATTACTGACAATACAGCAATACACTCAACAGGCCTGAGATCAACATCACACACTGCAAAATTTCTTTAAATTTCTCAGCTTTACTGACATAAAAATGCTTGACTTACCATCTGCAGATGAGCTGCTCCTCTGCAGTCCAGACAGTCCTGGAAGAAGTTAAGCAAAAGGTAAGAGCAACATCATCACAATAAACAGTAACACGGGGGGGGGTGATACATTTAACTCTTTATATGTCCTTTAAGCATAATTTCAACAAGAACATGACTGACAAGTCTAACCTAAGCTTATAACTGTAGCAATCTTCAGTTCCACCCAAAAAGACGTGACACAGAATTAATTTATTTTGATTTCATTTGTTTTGTTATACAACAGTATGCAACTGTTCAGATACCAAAGCCTACCTAGAAGTTCCTTCCTGGACGTGCTTGCTGTCTTGGAAACTACTGCTTCGATATCCAGGACATGCTGTACTGCACTCTCCTGGCAGCTGTCTAGATCTCTGATATTGGCCAGAAACTCTTCATTGGTGGTTAGTGGTGGTTTCCTATCAGGCCATCCCCCAGTAACCATCTGGTCATGGCCCACTGTAGCTGCACTCCTCTGTTCAGATGTGATCATGTCAGTAGCCCTGTGGCACACCTGTTTGTATGTCCTGCCTTGGCCACCCACGGCATTGACATAATCTGCTATCTGTTGCCATATTCACATCCTGTGTGCCATATCTCCCTGTCCCCTTTCCAGCAGAAAAGCACCATGTTGCCTAAAGCTATCAACAATCACTTGGTTCTTGGCATCAGTGAAGGGGGCTCTCCATGGATTGACACTCCTTGGTAACATACTCCTAGGTATCCTAAAAGACAACAGAGGTATAATACACTTAAGTGTCACATAACTACAAAAAAACTGTTTCCAGATGAAACAGAAAAGGTAGCCAGTCAGTATTACCCACTGGAGAAACATAAAACAATTTAGAGATGTGAAATACTAACAACAGGCAGGAGAGTAGCAAGGCAACATATCCTGAAGGGGTGTCCAGTAGTCCAATATTTTTATTGGACTACTATTTAAGAACTACAGTGTCAGGTTTTTAGAGGGTGACAATTCTGGCTCCTAGTATAAGTCAGAAGCTTGGGATAGTTTAGCCTGGGCTGCAACCAGTGCTACCCATATCCCCTGCACTGGTGAACAATGTAGGCATCACTACAGTGACCTCTGGAACAGGAAGAGGGATACCATTGACATTTGCACTGAGGAATTTAGGATTGTGGACATCCCACACCAGAGTAAGTATCAACTGCAGAGAGTACCTGCAAAACTTAAAAGCTGAATATAAGCAAGACTGGTATTCATAATGCTATTTTGTTCTGTTCTGTTTTTTTTTTCCACAGTTGCCAGGGACTATGAAGTCAATGTCTGAACCAATGGGGCTAGATTGGCGAGGGTGAGGGAAGCATGCAATATGTATGCAGCAGGATAGTAGTGTTATTTTAACATTAAAAGTTAAAGATGAATTTTTTTGGTATTTTATAGATTTGTATCAAGTTGAGCATGCATATCTCATCTGTAAAAGCAAGTATGCATGAATTAGTCTGTAGCACAAAACAAGAGAACAATATTAGACTTGAGTCAGAGGGTGTGGGTTCAAAGACCACACTTTCAAAATATACAATACTGTAAATTCCTCAATTATATATAATTTAAAGGTTTAAAGTAAAAGCTCTATACCCGTGGCACACATGCCCTGCTGTAAACTGTGGTCTGTATAATTCGAACATGCATATGTGCAATATATGCACATGTAAAGGAATGCTTGCTGCAATATGTATTATACTGTGTATCTGTTAGGAGCTGGTAGTCTTAAAAGTAAAAGTTAAGAAAATAGAGTCAGTTAATTATATCAAAGCATTGTATGTCACATATGGAGGTACTAATCTTATCTCTTTTTTCAATCATCCAAAACCTTACCCTCTCTTTTTTATTTTATTTTTATTTTATTTTGTTTTATTTTTTTATATATTACGTCATCAATCTGTGTCCAAGTCATCTATGTGTACCACATCTCTAAATGCTCCACAGCACAGTGAGGTAGGCCTGCCCCACAGGATCTGCCTGTCCCCTCTATTGGCTCCAGCACCATTGCCCAGCACATGTATGAGCCAACCTGGCAGCACTACCTCTGCTTCACCTGCACTACCTGCCCCTTCTAGTAGTCATGCCTGCAGGCTAGTCCAATGGTACCCTCTGGGAGCAGTGGTGCAGATGGTGATTTTATTACCTGCACTGAATTGCCAGGGCTGTACACCACACTGTTGCTGCATGCCTACCCTAGATGGAGAGGCTGCTCTCCCTCATTTTGCATAATACCAAGAAGAGGAGATGCAGATGTCAGGCACTTCAGCCAGCAGCTGAGTGAGGTGACAGTGATAATAGTCCAGTGGGTGAGAACTTGATTCTCACTGTCACTCACCTTGACCAACATGAGTTCATGATGTCCCCACCCTCACTCCAATCATGGTGTCCCCCAACATTTTGTGTTCATCACCATCCCTGTCTCTTGTCTTGTTTGTCTTGTCTGTCTGCAGTTGTTTCCTCACCTACCCCACTTACCTCACCCAGACATTCCTACATACCTTCACCAACATTCCTCACTCCCTCTCAAAAAAGAAAAAAAAGGCAGCTGTCCCAGAAAAAAAAAATCATCCCATACATATCTCTCCATTTTGCACACATGCCTTCTTGACACACTTGATTCGATCCAATTGGCTATACAAGATGATTGTGTTGTGGTCACCCCTCTCTGGAGTTGACAGTCTAAATTTAGTTAATATTTGGAATGTATAGCCATGTTTTTTTTCCTACATCCCTCCTGTACATTCCTGCCCTGCTTTCCCTTTGTTCTTCTCCCTGCTTGCTCCCCATTTCACTACTGTCTTATCTTTCTCATTTCTTTTCTTTAATGCATTATTGTGCAATAGAGTGCATCATGCACTAACGCACAGCAACGGAAATGCGAAAGTAGTTAAAAGTAGTACATACAGCTGTATTCAAACTCCAGTACCATCTGGCCCCAAAAAGAAGTTTATCGCTGCATTAACTGCATTAGCACATGCATCCACAGAGTCAGTTAATAAGCAGGTGCATTCCAGAGACTCAATACTAACTGTCAGACTGTGTTCTCCTCCCTGCTTGCTCCCCATTTCACCACTTTCCTATCTACCCCATTTTAACATCTTTAATCTGGTCAAAAAATAGAATCACATACAACACACCTAAGTAGCAGAAAAATATTTATTTATTTATTTATTTATTGCATTTGTTAACCGGGAAAGTCTATCAGGCCTAGAAGAACCCATTTTCAGTAGAGGCCCGGGGAGAAAAGCTCCACATAATATTAATAGTACATACAAGAAAAAACACAATATACAGTGTATATACAGTCTCAATGCATGGAAATAAATATTAATTAATAATACATATTAATTAATTATTAATTAAAAAGCAATGGATCCCTTCACTTTCTGGACTCCATGTTTGTGAGGAGGTGCACATCATGCACCAGTGCACAGCAATGATAAGCAGTGGCAAAATTCAGGAAAACATCTCTTATAAACAATTGATGTCACTGTATTATCCCTCAGTAATTAAAAGTATTTTAAAATATTAGATAACCATATGGGCAAAAACAGGAATGTATCAACGCATTAACATGTGGTGCCACAGAGTCAGTTAAGCAGCAGGTGTATTTCAATGACTCAATACTAACTGTCAGGGTTTAGGAATTCAGCTCACATTCGCACACTGCTTACTTACATGCAAATGTGTATCTCGCATGTGTATGCACTTTGTTAACCATCGTGCAAACCTGCTGCTTGCCACGCTATGAAAAAGTTAATATTATGCTGTATTACTGCTGTTTACTGTCCGTTACCTGTGTATGACATGAAATTATATGTGTAAACATTATAAACTGAGGGCCATATCTAGCAATATGTCACATATTTACAATACATCCATCTGTTGCCACCCCCCAAGCACTGCAACCCTGGTGTCTCAATACTTTTTCCACACATATATCAACAATAGTACTAAATGTAATATCAAATATTGCGCACTATGCAATGCACATCAATTGGATAACATGCAGACCTAAAACTATTGACCCATACGTCTAAAAACACTTATCTGCAAGGCTAGGGAAGGAATCAGCATGGACCATAGCCACAGGGATATAGGTGACCTTCAACACACTTGACCCTACCCATTTTGTTCTTGTCCAGGTTACGTCTTGCTTATTGAACCTTTTGGACATCTTGGATACTGACCCCACAGACCTGGATGAGTGATAACAGGACATACTGCCTATGTTGAGTTATCCAAGGCCTTTTCTCACTATCTCCTATTCATGTCTCATAGTGAAGATCTTTCATGTAGGAATTAAACCATACAGTAGTAAAGGGATAGGCAACTGGCTCACTGACATAACACACACACTCAAAGTTGGGGACTACACTTCCACCTGCAGCCAATTACCATTAGAATACTACAAGGATCTGTCCTGGGCCCTCAACTGTTTGCAAACTACTTCCCTGAAGTACAGATAATGGTAGATGGTCTGTGGTTTAACAAATTTGCAGATGACTGGTAGGTGCACTAAAATAGAGTCCCTCAATGAAGGTAACATGTTACAGATGGAGCTGCCACACACAAATGATTGGTGCTAAACTCATAGACTGAACCATAAAGCATCTGATGGCTCATTGTACCCTTTAGAAATGAAGTACTCCTGCTAATTATGATATACATAGTACCCCTCTAAGCTCAAACACAATGTTGTGAGACTTGGGAACACCTGTTGATAGCAATCTATACTTTCATCACTACATGTCCATAGTGGTGAGTCACACATTATGCACATCATACATACTGCCATCATATCCAAGGCAAGGTTGGTAATACCTCTGCTGTACTCTACCCTTATCAGACCACTAATTGAGTACAATGCTTCCTTCTGTCTGTACCTCACCAGACACCTGCAACAATTCCAGGACCTCCAAACATGACATATATGGAAAGACTGAAAGACTTGTCAGTGTACTCAGGATCATGCAGGCTGCTGACAGGTGACATATGCCCTACAGAGCAGTCTCAGACCCAGCCCTGCTGCAAATGCTGCACATCTGCAAATTAAATGTGACTAGAATAACTTGGCCTATGGTTCTCAACCTAGCCTGTGACATAAACTGAACATTCTGAGGAGATAGATATATCCCCTGATGACTCACTTTCCTCTGTAATAGTATCCCACTGCACGTGAATCAGTCGTCTTCAATGATCCAGTTCAAGTGAAACCTTGACTACTGGTTGGGTGATTGTAAAGTCACCTCTGGGGTGGCACCTATGTCTGTCATGGACAGAGCCAGCTGGTACTGCTCACGCAATTGCTCTGCTAACAAAGACCATCCAACTATGCTCAGTTAGGGTACTTTTTTATTTACACAGGTAGGCTTATAAACACCATTGGGTCATTAGGCTAGTAGCCTCCAATGCACATATGACACTATGAGCCTATACAGGTCTCCCAACATTTTGTATCCTACATGGCCTGCTGATGTCATCTACTATAAGTTTACCTGCAGTCTTGTAAAAGTCAGACTTGTATCATCGTGCTTGCATAACATACTGTGTTCTGTAGACTGTGTACTTAGGTAGGGGCTCCGTTCTCACTGCAGTCAACTGGGCACATGTGTTCTGTGTCTAGTCAAAGAGCAGAAATGTGTATCCTACAATTACCACTCCAGTCCCTCGAATTGAGAGTATTTTGATGCTTGCACATGCCTACACATTCATTTCATGCAGGTCTCCCAAATTTTTCTCTCCAACATGCAATGCTGATGTCATCCACTATACGTTCATCTGCAGCCATGTAAAATTCAGACTTGTACCATGGCACTGTCATGAAGTACTGAGTATTGTAGTGTGTACCTTAGACAGGTCGAGATTATGTTCTTACTGCAGTTAACTGTGTGTAAAAGTCACACTTGTGCTGCTCCGCTTGTGTAAAATACTGAATTCTATAATCTGTGTACCTAGATAGGTAAGGGGTTCTGTTCTCACTGCAATCAACTATGTGTGTGTGTGTGTGTGTGTGTGTGTGTGTGTGTGTGTGTGTGTGTGTGTGTGTGTGTGTGTGTGTGTGTGTGTGTGTGTGAGCTGTTGTTTGACATTACAGAGATCATTTTACACCAGCATTTGGGACACTGTTATGTTTTCCTCAACAGACACTGTAGATGTCATCAGTTATACAGTGTTTTCTGAGACACTCCAAGTCAGGCTTTTGCTGTGGAGCTTGCATAAAGTACTGTGTTCTGTAGTCTATGTACCCAGATAGGTAGGAGTTCTAGTCTCACTGCAGTCAACTGTGTGTGTGTGTGTGTGTGTGTGTGTGTGTGTGTGTGTGCTTGTGTTGTGTGTTTGTGCACTTGCTTGACAGTAGAGAGAGCATTTTACAAGAGCATGTGGGACATTGCTTTTGCCATCTTCTTCTCAACAGACTCTGCTGATTTGTGGATGTGCAACAAACCTATCAAGGCTGGGTCAGAGATGTTGTCCAGGCACAAATCACCTCATCCTGTCTAATACAGATTTCAGGAATGGGGCTTTCAGTATATCCATGCATGTCATATAGTTTGTAGGACCTGTATTTTCTTGGTGTGAAACCCCTGTGGTCTGTCCAGCTGTTGCAGGTGTCTGGTGAGATACATGTAAATTGAGGCATTATACTCTATTAGCATTCAGATGAGGTTTGAGTACAATGCTGTTATATCCTCTTCAGATCTGGATACAATGGCCTGACATCGGAGGTGCATGATGTAGCCTGGATGCTTTGTCGAAGTTCAGATTGCTATCTACTTGCATTCCAAATTTTTGCATCACTGGTTTCAGCATACGGAGAAGCACTGTCAATGGTGTATTTAACAGGAAATTTCACTTTGTATAAGGCACAAACTGTGACACATTCTGTATTCATTAGTTGACCATGTGGCTTTGGCACCAATCATTTGTGTGTGTTACTGGACTCAGTGATTGCATCCAATATGCATGAATAAGCAAACTTGCTAAGCTACAAGTTGTATTTTGCAGCCTGGACTGTTGAGATTCCAAATAGTATAGGGCCCAGCACAGATTGTTGGGGTACGCCAATGGTGACAGCTGAAATGGTAGAGGTTGATTCACCAACTTTCACAGTATGTGGTCTATTGGCATGGACATTGGTTAACCATCTAGTGATGTAAGTGTTAATCTCCAGCTGGTAGGGGACATTGGTTAACCATCTAGTGATGTAAGTGTTAATCCTCAGCTGGTAGAGCTTGTCAATCATACCAGAGTGGTGGGATTGAGTCCAAACCCTAGGACAGATCAAGATAGGCAGTATGCACTGTGTTACCTTCATGCAGGATTATCACACATAAACAATGGGCTGTGGCAACATCACAGATTGCCTATAGTGTGAAACAAAACATACGCCTACCTGACACGGTATGATATACACTTCAACACACCCTCCAGCTGCACTATGTTCTTGTAGAAGGATGTACATTGACATGCATCCATGTGAGTGTGCTAGGGACAGCACTTGATGCATGCATGTATGGACACATCCTGACTCTCCTGATCTGTGAGGTTGATCAACATGTCATCATGGACCTTCTCTAAATGGACACTAATAATATCCCGGCTGTGTGCAGCAGACATGTGTGTGTTTTTGATGCAACATCTATGTCTGTTACATTTATCAGATGTTATCAAAGAGCATCATCCTGTGGAGCTTGAAAAGGCCAAGGCAGTCAACAGGATTCCACAATGATGTATTCACTCCACCATGGCAGATGTGGCCATCAACACCTAGAGCACCAAGTGGGTAGAACAGTGGATCACATACATGGCATCTAAGTATGTAGAAATGTGTAACATGGCCTATATATCGTGTCCAGTGATAAAGCATTTACATCAGGGCTGTTAGCTAGGCCCTTTCCTGTCCATCAATGAAATCACATGAATGATATACAAATCCTGTGTCCCAACAGCTGTCTGGAGCATTATAGATTGTGGGCAATCATTGAATCCAACTGTGATATTGATATAATATAGACAGTATCAACACACATCAAAGATTGCTGCCACAGCCACGACAACACATGAGATGAAAAAAACATGTGAGGATATGATTCTTTACACAAACAAATACACAAACCAAGGATCATATAGATGTCACACCCTATCAGTAGACCAGTTGTTATGTGACCTGTGGCCTGGGATATATGGTATATGGAATGTCCACCAGCATGTGTCCACAATGGTGAGCATCCCCTTATATGTAATACAGCTACTATGTGCAGGACATCCACATCACAGGCCATAATACCTTCATAGTTCACAGCCTTCACCACACCAATACCTGAATACAATGCACCCTTCCTCATGTCTCTCCATACACATCTTCTAATGATGTGTAACTGAAGTGTACTACCTTTGTCACTGTGACTTCTCACACATTTATTTGTGCATACTTAGGTATTCACTTTGTTGCATAAACATTACTGTCTGATGGCATTGAACCCCAAATATGGTGTAATACCACATGCATGTGTGATATCTGTTTCCGTGATGCACTCATGACATAGCTGTTGAACGACATTGATGGCATGGTTTACATTTGTGATAATGCCGATTGTGCCATATATATTTCTGCCATGCATATCAGTCAACTAGCCTGTAGTGATCATAATGCCAAGTGTGTTTCCTCACTCCTCCTGCATATGTTAGTGTCTGATGTGCTTGATTTCACTCATAGATTGCTGACATATCCTAATAGTTGTACAAGTGTGTTGGTGCAGAACCATCTATGCTCACTTAGAAACACATATGTTGTGTCAGAGACATGAGTATTAATGGTGGTATTATTCTGATCTTGCCCATAATTGTGCATGATGGTTTTACTGTCGGGCATGAGCCTGTATTTATGTCCTACTTGTTGGAAGCCTCTGCTGGCAATACAGACATACTCAGGCAAATCAGGTTGCACAACTTCACAGTATCCACCCAACCCCAATTGTATTCAACTTCCATCATACATGTCCTCACCATTGTTCATGTCTGGATGTTTATATCACACAGACATCCTCCACTGTTATGTCACCCTGTATGACAGTCACATCATATACATTTGTCACTGTGCAGCCATACTGCGCCATGTGGAGACATGATTAGTGTTTCTGCTGTAACTGTCTTCCTTTTACATTTCTTTATGTATGTGTTGTACATTACAATGCTTCATCTGTCTTTCTTTCCAGTGTTCATCTCTAAACTTCATCTGTGTGACCCTATTCAATAAAAAAACGCTTCCCATGACTGTTTCTTATAAATGGCAGCCCATGTACCCTTACAAATCATTGACACAACCTGTGCTGACTGCTAGGAATGGGATTCCACAATAGTCAGCACTATATAGAGTGTCCTGTCTCCGCAACATAATACAGTAATATATGAAAGAACCTGGAAGTCCATGTAGCATTCCAAGCAATTCCGCTAGCCCTGTATGCTGGAGTGTGCATATACACTGTCCTGTCTTGTCCCCATTAATATATGAAAAACTCTGGTGGTCCTTGTGGCATTCTGCACAATCCTGCTGACCCAGTTTGCTATCTATGTTGCTTTACATAGCATCCTGGCTGCCATGAAACCCTACTTGTTATGTTTCAAGATGTACAGCAGCATGAATATTCATTAAGCACTGCTGCTCACTGCGCAAACACATAAACCCTGAGTAGGCTTCTTGTGAATCCTACACGAAGTTTATTGAATCCCAGGGATAATCCTTTGCACAGTATTAAAGTCAGTGTATACACTTATATGATTAGTGTTATTTTCTAACCCTCCACTCCATCTAAATGACATGTTTGAGCATAACTCTCATTTTCTTTGCTCAAGAATCAAGGACAAAGTCAAACATAATGAGAGAAGGACAAGGTCCAAAGTCAAGAGCATTATTTTTTTAATATCATTCATGTTTTCTAAAGAAGTTACAAAAGCAACAGGTATTTTGTAAACAGGCATTTTCTAAAAAATAACAAGGGTCAAGCTCTAATGATTGGCATTATAGACTGACTGCAATTCTCTTTGATTTACCAGATAATTAGAAGTTTTATGAAGAACAACTCAAGAATATGTGGGAAGATCAGTAACAGCTGAGCTATATGATTTAGAGCTTAGCATGCTGGTATCATTTTGATTTTTATATAATGCTTCTCCTTTACAGAATCCTCTGTATATTCATATAATATCATACATAATGTATTTTCATCTGTTTCTTTGTTGCCTCTCTCTCTCTCTCTCTCCTGACCTCCTGACCTAGATGACAGCAGTTTGAATTGTCTGAAATTTTTCTGAGTGATTTTTGACTCCATGTCTGTCAAACACTGAAGCAACCCCCCCATCATATATATTGCCATTCAGCCCCCTACTCAGGAATTTTATGTTGGGCTCAGGGCAAGAGCTATCATGCAGTGAGCCATAAGGGTGGTTTGGTGCTGCTCCACTTGCTGTTTTGCTTCAGCTTGAAGCCATGGAGTTGTTTTTCCCATTCCATTGTTAAATGCATGCTACTTACCCTGTGAACTAGGCTCACAGGATTCCATTTGCTTACAGTTTAGTCAGGACCAAAGTCACCTTTTTTAACCAGTGGAGTAAGTCTGGTTTATTCCCTGTACCATGACCCTGAAGGGAGATCTACCCATCTAAACTTCTGAATCAGTGACAAGTACCACACTTACTTACATGGAGGAGGAATTTTTCTCTACCCTAATCCTACTCTAATTCCTACTCTAATTCCTCCCACTGGTAGTGGCATAGACAAGGCATCACCATAGTGAATTCATTGACTTCTCCATGATATGTGTGTGTGTGTGTGTGTGTGTGTGTGTGTGTGTGTGTGTGTGTGTGTGTGTGTGTGTGTGTGTGTGTGTGTGTGTGTGTGTGTGTGTGTGTGTGTGTGCACTCCCACATACATCCCCTCAAAAACTGCAACTGATTTGGGATTCCAAGCTTATTTCCCCCAACTGGCAGCTTTCATGCAAGTCCCCATGTGCACTGGAGAATAACCATATTGAGTTCCATAACTTTCTGCATGTTAGAACCTGCTGGTCACTATCATCCTCCTAGGACAACTCCAACAGGTTCTGATTAACTTGAGTCATATGGGTCACAGTCAGGGCTTTATCCTTGCATGCCAATAGAGCTTTCATTTGTATCATTGAGATTTATTTGTGATGTGCAGATTTTGACTTCTATCTATGGCACACAAGCTCTGAATTGGTATAGCTCCTTCTGTGTGGACAGGAATGCTCCCTCCACATTTGCACAGCAAGCACCATTGCTGATGTTTGGAATTTCGTACTAATACATTTGCAAGAAAAAAGTCATAGTTGAAAAGGACTCTCTTTTTCCTGTCTTTCATGAGCCTTAACATTGTAGACAAAGGCTACTGAGCGGCTGAGGTATGTGGTCTTACTATAACTCATGACAGTGTAACCAAGTACCCTTAAAGCCAGAGCTATTGTCTAGCACTTATATGGGGCGTGATGTATAATACATGAAACAGAAAATGATAACACTGCAGACTGGAAAAGAGACATAAAACACTAATTTTGGTGCTGGATAAGCATGACCAGATCATTTTATTCTGCTCATTTTCCTAACGTCACACAAGCTGCAATTCTTACTTAAAAGCAACTAATGTTGTCTTATATTCAGAGGAAAAGTTTTTTCATGTCAGTCCCAATGCATTTTTGACAACTGCCACAGATTTTGTTGTTAAAACCTCTTAAGGAAAGCTGTTTTAATTATCCAACATTGCTTATTATACATTTCTATTCATATCTCCTTTCTCCTTCAGTCTTGTATATGCAAGATATTAAACTAAGTAGTCCTTGATCATATGGCTTCTGATGAATGTTAGTTATTGTCCTCTGTAAAATGTTTATTTATTAAATTTTTTATGAAAATACAGGCTTCCAGACTTCACTCAATACTCCATTATTTCTGGATATGCCTCTTTCAATGCATGCAAGTAGAGTTTACATTTTAAGTTCAGGGAAGGCAAGTGCATTTATAAGAATGCCATGAAAATGTATGTACAATTTGGGGGGGGGGGGGGGGTAAATACTGTTTGAAACTGCTGAAGCTTTTGTGTCTCAGAGAATTCACCATTCTGTAAGAAATAGCAATCTTGGAATTAAAGTATCAGCAATGTGCGGCAAAGTCCTCCCACATCACAGTGCTGCAGGTTAGATTCACCCCCTGGAAAAATGCTTCTAATGTGTAATAATAATTTTCTTACTTCATTGTTTTTTTGCCATTTGAATCACATTCTCTAAATTGTATTTACATTTTTAATGTTATGAAACTCTTAGTACTAAGCCTTAAACTTATGATAAAACATTGCAGCAGTATTATAGCTGCCTTATTTCCTGCTTGATAACACTGATCGCTTATCTTTTGATCATCAACGGTACTTTAACCTTCAGTGCTATTATTTTAGTTTCATCTATGTTGTCCTTTGAACATGCTATTACTAACCAGATGCATTGTTTTTATTTTTTAACAGCATTTAATGTTACCATGCTTAAGCATTCCCATGAATTTTAAGTCCATTTTTATCTTTCTAAATCTTCTTGTCTATCAGTTCTTTTGCAGGTTTTTATCTCATATATATCCTTTGAGAATGTCTCCAATATTTTATGTATGTGTATATGTATGTATGTATGTATTTATTTATTTTATATTTCCATTTGATAACTGGCAAGTGAGCTGCCCTTTTTTCAAACAAGAAAATAAATATGTACAGTAAAAGTCTGAATCAGTACACAAAGTATAGGAAATCACATATGTACATGACTGATAGAGAGAAATAGCAATAATTATATATCAAACTAAAACAGTAACAGTGATACTTTTCAGATTAGAGTAGAAAAATAGTTACACGGTATTAGAGTTTCTTTATTTACAACATATACATACAATTAGAATGAATGCATTCCTGACTACTTCTTTGATAAACTGTATACTGCCAATGTCTCAAAAACGTGCATGTAGATTCATTTTAGAAATGTTGCTTAAGATGAGTGTTGAATGCTACCAGAGTCTGAAGTTTTTTCATGTCTGCAGGTTGTTGGTTTCCTATGATCAGTCCAATTTTTGTGAAGGATTTTGCTCCAATAGCAAACCTGAATCTAAGTCTGACCAATGCATCTGAGTGAATGAGTGAGTGAGTGAGTGAGTGAGTGAGTGAGTGAGTGAGTGAGTGAGTGAGTGAGTGAGTGAGTGAGTGAGTGAGTTTTCTTGGCTACTTCTAAGGGGGGGGGGGAATAGTTCTGCTCCGTGATTTGGAGTAGCCTGTTAAGGGTGGGATAATAGTCAAGTGTTAGAATAGTAATTAAGAGCGTACTTAGAAGATAAGTGCCTCTGTTAATAATGGGCAGTCAAGGTCTCTTATCATATTTGATGCAGTGGTAGCACTTCTTATCTGCAAGGAGGGCATATCTGAATATTTTATTTCGAGGTACGTGACTTTTTTTGGATATTGTGTGTATAGAGAAAGGGCTACCAGAAGTAGGGCATATTCAATCTAGACAGCTAGGACATTTTTGGCTAACGAGGTTCTTGTTGGTAGGGAGAGGATATTTGTGTGTGTCTATAACATAATTTTAATTGTTTGTGACAAAACTTTGGTAGTAGCAATGTTTGTGTGATTATTGACATTTACTGAGGGGTTCAGTAATACCCCAAGGTATTTCTGCTGTGTAATATTTGGTATAAAGTTGGCCTGTAACTCTTTCATATGTATTGTAGCTAGGGAAGCTGGTTTCTTAGTATTAGATATTGAAAAGAGTCTGCCTCAGTACTGATTTCACCAACATTAAGCAACTTTTTATCCGAATGAATTCGATTTACCATGACCCACTGTGTTAATTTAACCATTCAGTTTTGCAACAACATTGTGAGACAGTGGCTGACTCTAGGGTTGTACAACCTGGTCTCTAACCTTTTCTGAATAATCATTCAAATGTATTGTTAAAATCAGACCCTTCTATTCATATGAAATACAGCTCAAATTATTGAAAGGGCGCACATACACACACACACACACACACACACACACACACACACACACACACACACACACACACACACACACACACACATACACACACACACACACACACACACACACACACACACACACACACACACACACACACACACACACACACACACACACACACACACACACACACACACACACACACACACACACACACACACACACACACACACACACACACACACACACACACACACACACACACACACACACACACACACACACACACACACACACACACACACACACACACACACACACACACACACACACACACACACACACACACACACACACACACACACACACACACACACACACACACACACACACACACACACACACACACACACACACACACACACACACACACACACACACACACACACACACACACACACACACACACACACACACACACACCAGTAAGGAAAAAAAAGCTTAGGAAGAGATTACTGATGTTTACTAAATAGCTTTAATTAAGGCAGGTTTTATCTACCAAAGCCACATTTCCCCATATGCTGTGCTCTATCATCATGTCTAGGAATGAGTCAAACAAATATTTTACTCCTTAGATGTAACAGTGGAGCTGGGATCACTATATGGTAATAAGAGGATCTGGTACTGTGTGAGTTCCAAACGGTGAGAGTTTATAGCATAACTGTGCGGAGATGGGGCAAGTGTGGTTGTGATACCAAGTTTGCCTGCATATCAGCAAACTGTATTGTCTGTATGTTTCTTACTGCTGCACAAAATATAATTTTTCTGTTATTTAAACAGCACCATCACACTGGTCAGCTATGTATGCTGAGCAACATATTAGCATGTTAGTGAGGAAGAAGGGGAACTGCTGTGCTACCAAGTACAACATAATAAGAGTGCATGTGGGAGTGTATGTGACTGGACACCCACGGATTACCCCATTGAGACTAGCATGTACATGAATGGGGCTGTGTTTAAGAATTGCATATCTTAAAGGTACAGGGTCATTTGCATTTGTGGTCAATAGAGTGAGTATTATAGCTACATAATGAGATAAAATGGTATAGAGTTGCTTACAATCCTGAGCAGTATATTTATGAATCACAGAAGGATTTGATCTGCCCTTCTACAGTGTATCACGCTATCAGCCCAGATCCGTGGTGTGCAATGTTTATAATTACCATTGTAAGGAGTACACAGATTAGTCCAACAACGTACACTGTTGTAAATGTATTTCCCCTTTATTTCTTCATTAATACAAGAGGAAAATCTTAGAGCAAACCAAATAGGTGCACGGAACAAAAACAAATTGTACAAAATCCAGGTGTATAAAAAGTATGAAGTTCAGATGCCATTTTTTTTTCAGAAGTACTTATTAGTGGACTAAAACAAGTACCTTGGGATAGGGTAATAAACCAAAGTTTAGCCACATGTGCAAAGAAAAAATCTGTATATATATCATCCTTTATTTCCACTTCTTATCAGTCCCTTGAGCCAAAACACACACACACACACACACACACACACACACACAACACACACACACACACACATATGGGTCTACCTGACAATGTCGACAGCTTAGAATGCCAACAATGAAAACACTGATGCCAGAAGATCGAAAACTGAGAGGACCGATGGATGAAAAACCCCAAGCTGAGAACACCGACATGGGAAAAGGCTGTGTAAGTATGCGGTAGTGACGGATGTTAGGGTGCGAGTAAGGTAAGTGTGCGATATTGACGGTCTCTAGGGATAGGAGTGGGTTAAGTGAGTTAGGGTTAGGGCGCGGGTTAGGTAAGTGTGCGATAGTGATAGTCTTTGGGTTAAGGGCAGGTTAAGTGAGTTAGGGTTAGGGCGCGGGTTAGGTGAGTGTGCGATAGTGACGGACCTTAGGGTTAGGGTTTGGGTTAAGGTTGTAGATAGTTGTGTGTGCGAGGTTTAGTTTGGGTTTGTAAGGATTTTGGTGTGCTTGTGTTGTGTGTGTGCTTTTTGGACAGGGGATTTGTTTTGTTTGTTGATTGTCGGGATTATGGTGTGTCGGGCATGTGAGGTTTCATGTTTGTGAACTGTCGGTTATGTGGTGTCAGTGATTTCGTTGTCAGTGTTGTGGTGTGTCGGTGTTGTCAGGTTGATCCACACACACACACACATATATATATATATATATATATATATATATATATATATATATATATATAGATATATATATATATATATATCATTAGTTCTTTTAAATCATCCGCAATAGTCTTTATTGCAACGCTACAGGCATTCTTGTGTAACCATTATTTATTTCATTATTTTTTAATCTTTAACAGTTTGCCATAATAAAGACATTTCACACCACCAATTATTAAATTATTAACATATTACGTAGGTAGGCATTGCCTCTTTAACATTTTTCACCTTCTACTTATATTTTCATTTCTATACATTTAAACATTATTTGCAGTGTTATCTGAATTTCCTGTTCCAGGTGCTTTAAGCTCTTAATTTACTGTTTTGGATTGTGACTTTTCTCTAAATGCATCAGAGTTCTCAGTGTTAATACAATACAATGGAGTGGAAAACAATTCAAGCCAAAACCGCAAATGTATACCAAGAAGGCAAAGCAGAAGAGATAGATCCTGGAAATCATTATGTTCCACAAAGTTACATTTCAGCAGGTTTATTGTTTGATCTACGGAGTTGGGCAAGACGTATGTACTTAGGCTTGAGAGATCTAGATAGGAAGTACCATAGCATTACTGACTTCAGTGCTGGACATCTGCGTGGTGAAGTATACTTTAGGTCACTATAAGTTGACTGAATTTTTGATAGTTAGAGAATTCCATTCAGTTTATTTGGTTGAGTGGCAGGCAATGATGGGATTTACTTGGAATGTGGGCTACAAATGTTACTATTTCATTATATTATTGTTCTCATTAGAGGAGAGGCATAGGAGAGAGTTGGCAATAGATATGAAAGTAAAGATGTCTTTCTAGATTGCAATGTAAGTTAGAGAGATCCTTTGTAGATTAGACCTAGTTTTATATAACATTTATTTTTGATAGTGTTTTGGATATGTAGGTCAAATTTTAGATTATCATCTACGGTGACCCTAAGTAATTTAGTATATGTGACAGCCTTCATCCCTAACTTGATTTATTTGATCATGGAGGGACAGAAGAACTGCAGTGGTGCTTTGTGAATGGTGAAAGCCATGTTAGGTAGGAGAGAGTGTAGGACATTGCTTAGCATTTATTTTAGCAGCTTGAAATGTATACATCATTCTAGGATTTTTGATAAGGGAGAGAATACGGCTATTGGTTGATCACAGGGTATAATTACACTGATTTTCCTTCTTTACTTACTGGGATAATATGTTTTTTTCCATAGATTGGGTACATATGATTCTAGTATGGACTTGTTGATTAGTATTGATATGGGGGTAGGCCATGCCATGCCATGTGCGGCAGAGTTTAAGTATCCAGCAGTAATTTGGTTGACTGGTAATTTTGAAGGTTTCAGTTGTGATGGCTATTTTTGGATTATTTTTGTTGGGCTTGGTTGAAATTTATAGGAGAAGAGCAATGTTCAACGTTTGATCTTCTTCTGCAGTTTTTATCTTTTCTTTTTTTTTTTTTTTTGTGTAAGTTCTCATTGCCGAACGTACAGTTTGTCAAAGTTACAGTCATCCGACATTCGTTCTAGCGAACAATTTCACTGTTGGTGATAGTATGGCAATTACAAGGGTACAGTGTTCATCTGCATTTTCATAGACAGTACCACTTATACAAGTTGGCGGATAAATTGGCACTTTTGAAAGAGGTAATTTATTTATTTATTTATTTATTTATTTGACATTTTTTTACTGGGGTGGTCTGACTGGGTCTACAGAACCCATTTTCAGCAGATATCTGGGGAGAAAAGTTCCACATACAATACAATACAAATACATTATAATCTAATCCAATACAAATGACATTAGAAATACTATACAAAAATAATTTGAAAGAACATAAACTATGTTACAATATATTATAATATATACTACACATCTAGGCAATTCTATAGAGTTAAAACATTATATACAATAACAGTCACTCTCACTATATACATAGCCTGTGAGTATATAGTGTCCAAAACTAGTATGTAGGTAGTGCAGTGTATGACACTGACTGTTATAGTACATGAAAAAATAGAATGTTGGTTTCAGATAGGAAAATAATAGCCAGAAAGTTAGTGATGCAGAAAGATAGTGAGAGAGTTAAGAAGAATAGTAACATTACAGCCTGAGTAGTAGCTGAAGGATATGGTATAGAAACAGAGAAGGTGCTTAGAGAGCCTTAGGATGTTGCAGACTATGAGGTATTAAAATGTGACAGAACAGGAGGATGTGGCTAATGTGGAAGAAAAGGAAGAGCTGAGTATTAAGCAGGCTTTATGCAGGAGCAGAGCCATGTATTTTTGAGATGATTTTTTAAAGAGGCTTTGAAATGGGTTAGGCCAGGTGTAGACCTGGTAGCTATAAGTAGTGAATTTCATAGTATAGAGACATAGTATGACACAGAAAGTGACCTGGTTTTCTTGTGAGTTTTGGGATAGCCAAGTAATTTTTGACTTCTGATCGTAGGGATTAATTTGATGTGTAAGGTGTGACTAGATTGGCTAGTGCAGGGCAGGTAGTAGGCTTAAAAATAAGGTATTGCAAGGTGAATAGCTGAATAAAGGCAAGTTGGTTGGGGAGTTCAAGCCAGTTTAGTTCTAGTAGTGGTCTACAGTGGTGTGTGTGTATCTAGAGTTTGTGGCAAACTTTGCAACTTTGTTGTAACACTGTTCCATCTTACGTAGGGTAGAAGTTTGTAAGTTAGTTAGGATAGGAGCACCATAAAGAAGGAAAGGAAATAAAAATGTTTTTGTAAGGGTAATTTTGGTTGCTACAGTAAAGAAATGGTTGTCTCTATGCATAAGTCCGAGTTATTGATAAGTTCTCTTTACATTTTGCTGTATATGGGGGTCAAATGAAAGTTGATTGTCAATGATAACTCCTAGAAGTTTAGCTTCCTACGCTATTTCTATAATAGTGGTGTCAGATGCAAGGATGTAGAAATGATCAATGACAGGGGTGGTGTTTCTGGGGTGAAAAAGTATTTTTTGGATTAAGAAACAGTTGGGAATTTCTTAGCCAGGATTCAATGGCAGTAAAGGACTGTTGAGTTTTTGAAAGTAGTTATGGTAGTGATTGAGCAGTAGAGATTATGGTGGAATCATCAGTGTGAAGGTTGTTTGTGAAAATGTAGAACTGTAGGTGTCCGAGGATGGAGCCTTGAGGGCCTCCAGTAGGGTTATGCAGAAAGGGTGAGAGATCATTGGACCATTTAAATGCTTGTTTACGATCCTTGAGGTAGCTATGAAACCATTTTACTGTGTTATGTGAGAAGCCTAAGTTAGACTGTGTGTTCAGTAGTAAGAGGTGAGACACTGTGTCAAAGGCCTTGGAGAGATCAAGGAATAGTGCGGCTGTATAGCATCCTGCATCTCTGGCATTGTTCACGGTGTCTGTAAAGGACAATAGAGCTGTAGCTGTGCTGTGGATAGGTCTGAAGCCATGTTGGGTTTTGATTAAAAGATTGTTTTGCAATAAGTATTGAATTATCTGCTGATGGATACCTCTTTCGAGAATTTTGGATATGGGTCAAAAGATGGATATAGGACAGAAATTGGATGGTTCAAAAGAGTTGCCTCCTTTATGGATGGGGGTGATATGAGATTGTTTCCATATGGTAGGTACCTTTGATTTGGATAAAGACCTATTTATAAGGATACTGATTGGGTAGGCGATTGAGTTGGCAGCCAGTTTGAGGTAGTGTGGTGGACGATTATCAGCTCAGGTGATGTATATGTATATATATGTGTGGGTGTTTCTGTATGTCTGTGACTGCATTGCTGATTCTTATGGAGCATTAACTCTTATCTGATGTCTCAGAAACTAAATGTAATATTTTAATTTCACAAATGTACAGAAACCTAACTTTTTTCCACTTTTATCCCTTCATTTCTAACTAATGCACCTTGCTCTTTATCATTTTTTCTGAATTAATTATTTTCTTCTATCCTTCCCCATTTACTAAGTTATTCATAGACTCACATCCACCAGTAGCTGATGATGCTCAGTCATAATATGTAGACAAATTTAGATTATCATTTAAATGGCTATGACATTAGTTGAGATGACACTGAAATGAAATCGCATAAAGATACTAATAGACTTTCAGACTTATAAAACTCATATTAATGATGTTATTCCATGTTTTATAAAATAACTTATTTCCAGAACTTCAGATAGTTTATTTATTTATTTTATTTATCCCAAAAAAATAAAATCAAAACAAAATTAAACCCACCCATGTAGAGGGCTTCACCACCCCACACCCTCCTAACAAAATGTACCAACTCAGAGATCATACTACCGTGGGGCTAAAGGGCAAAGTTCAGCAGGATAGCCAAGTGGTTACATACCTTTGGTCGGAATGTCGGTGTTCCGGATGTCGGTCTTCTGGTTTGTTGGTGTAGTCATCTCAGCGAAGTGAATGTCAGCGATGTGGTTTTTCGGGTAAGTAAAGTAGACCCATATATATATATATATATATATATATATATATATATATATATATATGTATATACACACACATACACATATATATGTGTGTGTGTGTGTGTGTGTGTGTGTGTGTGTGTGAGATAATATTTTAAATAATTTCCATGCTTATTATATATCATCAATATCAGTTAGTTTGAATTAAACATATACTTTTGATTCAACTTCAGTTCTTGCACCATCATGAATCCTTATCAAAACAATCTCATGCTTGCAAATTTCAAACTGCATTTATTTAAAGATGATATTGACAAGCTTTCAAATTATTCCTCTATTTTCTTTTAATTCCTACACTGCACGTTAGTAATTCTTGTGTTAAAAATATTATAAGAATTATATTGACACTGATCTTGATTCACCGATAACCATTCCTGTCACTTGTAAAGCTCTGAGATAATTAAAATTGCAGAAGGTTTGAAGAACATGGGCTAGAAATGTCTGACAATGGGTCTCCTTCAGTAGATTGAACTTTTAAATGTTCAAAGACGATATGGCTGAGACCATAACATCGAACATTTAAAAGTTCAAATTGACTGAATGGAGATCCGAGTACAGTGCTAAACAGGAAGATTTCCCTTTTCCGCAATGTAGGGCAATCTCAGAGTCGGTATATTTAAGTAGCGGGGGCTGTGGGAGGTGCAGGGGAGCTTGCTACGCAGGTTTAGGTTTGTTTTCTTTTTTTTTATTTTTTCTTCAGTTTTCGAACTTTTAAATGTTCAGTGTTATGGTCTCGGCCATATCTTCTTTGAACATTTAAAAGTTCAATCTGCTGAAGTAGATCCCTGACAATATATAGTCTGAAAGTTTATCTTTGAAAAAATTCTGGGCTCAACTCCAAAATTGCATGCATTTTTTTAAGTAAAAATGTATTGTTAAATCTACTAACCTTTGCAAATATTCTTCCTTGCATCATACTTTAACAACTTCATTTGTTGTATATGCTATTGTTTAATTCAATTATGTGTATCATCAGAATTGTAATTCTTCAAATGTTTAAATTGAAAGTTTATCTTTGACAAAATTCTGGGCTCACCTCCAAAACTGCATGCATTTTTTGAAGTAAAAATGTATTGTTAAATCTACTAACCTTTGCAAATATTCTTCCTTGCATCATACTTTAACAACTTCCTCTGTTGTATATGTTATTGTTTAATTCAATTATGTGTATCATCAGAATTGTAATTCTTCAAATGTTTATTATTTTAAGAAGTAGTTATAATTTATATTTAATACACATTTGAAGGAAGTGTCTACCATGCAAATAGACATAATATTTAGTATACAGACTTTGTATAATGGTATATAATAAACACTTAGATGTGAAAATTATCTATTTTAATAAGAAACATCTATGTTGAGCTATCTGCGTTCCATAATTAAAAAGTCCACTTTGGACCCTAACTACTCTAATGATATTTTTATGTAATCATGTTTATTTTCAAGAATTTTTCTATTAATAAATGATAATTGAGATAATTTAAATGTGAATCAAGTATTAACTATACCAGGGTCCATGTTTTTCAAATCCTAGGTTAAACAACAGCTGGTATTGCATCTTTATATTATTCTGTGCAATAGTTACTCTCATGGCATTGTACAAATCATATACTATTTTATTTCAATATGTTTTAAAGTGGTCAGATCTTTTCACTTCTAAAGGGTATCTTATAATTTATTCATTAATTTAATTATTTATTTTAATTTTAAGAATTATATTTACAGAGAAGTATTTCTCAATAAGAATACCTGAATGGGGCTATTTCATCTGTATTATTCCTTTGTCAGTCCTTTCTCTCTCTCTTTCTCTCTCACTCTGTCTGTATCATGTGTTCTTTCTTTTTTAATGCAATGGTGGTTAACTCAGTGCTTGCAAATGCACTGCTGTGTATAGGTATATAACATAGTTCAATGTGGGTGATTTCTGTTTTATTCATGGTAGAAGGTGTTTGTTTTGTCTTAAGGGAGCAGTCTGCATCCCCAACAAAGTGTGCCTAGCTTCAATAAAATCTGTATTTACCCCTTGATGCTATTATGCATCTCCACTATGCAGCAACATTTTGCTTTAATTTGGGTTTCTTTTTCTAAATATTTACTGTGAAATGGGTAGGTGCTGTTCTGTTGCTCAGTCAAATAAAACATTCTGACTTGAAAATAATGGAGTTTACCCCAGTGATATATTGTAATGTTCACGATTACTTAACACTTTGAACAACAGATTACAATTATTTGTAATGAAAATACAATTTTGTGTTTGTAACCTAAATTTCTCCTTTGTAAACTCATGGTTTCTTTCAATTTATTACTTGTAAATGCAAAGTCATTAATTTAAACAGCTATTTCTTTTTGTGTGGGTTGTAGTTATAGTCTAATCATATTGCATATTTCAGGCATGAAGAGCAGTTTTAGAAAAGTGAAAATACATTAATAATGAATAAAAATGCAATGTTCGGTACTCCACTCTACTCAGCTCTTTATTAAATGGTTTAGCTGTTTTGTTTCTTAGTAAACCAGAACTTCATCAGAACAAAAATAACATCACTTCTCTCCTTTAAATAACAATTCATAGTACCCCAATCATTAACCAATTTACATTAAAATACATAAAATATCACCAAAAACAATGAACAGACTGTTCTGATGAAGTTCCGGTTTACTAAGGAATAAAAGCACTAAACCAATTAATAAAGTCATGAGAAATGTGTTTTTATTCATTATTAGTGGTTACTAGTATTGTACACTTTTGAGGACTCCATTGTGGTTCATAAAAAATATTCATCAAGCAACTGCTGGGACCATAGGAGGCCTAGCCATATCTACTTTGAAGTATGCTCATTTAAAAGTTTTTGTTAGCCTTTAGGAGTATTTAACAATGCCCACCTCCCAAATTCAATTATGACTTTTTAAGGAATAGAAGGACATACTGTTTTTTGTCTCTTTTAGTCTTTTTCTCTTTCTTTTTTGAACTATCAGTGCATTTCTACCAGTTACGTACAGATGAAATGGAATTCTTTGTTGACTCAGCTAACAATATACTTGGTTCGACTGCTCATTAAGTTAAGTTCTGCAACACTTCTGATGAATTCAGTAAATCAACATTAAAGTTAATTTGCAGAGCACAATATACAAAAGAAATAAAGAATTAACCATGTAGCATGTTATAGTATGTGTTTATAGATCAAACCTGTACCTTGCATCTATGAGGTAAACACTATTATTTATTTATTTTTTTTTTATTTTACATTTGTTAACCGGGGGTGTCTCACTGAGCCGAAAAGGCCTCTTTTCAGCAGAGGCCCAGGGAGAAAAGCTCCACAAAGAAAAATTACAGACACATTTAGTTATTTAGACATGATCAGTATACACACAAATTACAAGAGACAAGTTTTTACAGTGGTATGCGGCACATAAACAGTTACAGTGAAGAGAACAAACAAAAAAAAAATATTAATTTTAAAAATAAAGGTAATTAATAGATTTGTGGTGCACAGCTGAAATTTGGAATATAGGTAGAATACATACATAGTACACAGGTACAGTACATATATTGTAGATTAGCCAGTGTTTGTGAGTAAGATTGAAAACTATTATCAAGTGCTCTAGATTTAGTATGTATATGTTATCCACTTTCACTAGCCTGGGGAGCAATCATGGCACTGCCAACTTTGCTTGAGATGTTGCCTGATGAGGTCTTTAAAGGAGGCTTTAGATGATGTGTTTTGAATGCTAGTAGGGACAGAGTTCCATTTTTTAGCCACTGAACTACTATATAGTGCATCTCCAAAGCTATTGTAGCTGTTGGTGACTTCTAGTAGATTGCTTGATGATCTAAGAGGCCTTTTGGCTGAGTGATGTACTAGGTTTTTGAGGGCAAGAAGTAAAAGATAGAATGACAGAGGCAGAGCTGATTGTAGGTTAGGAGGTTGGGCAGTTCAAGCCAGTGGAGCTGTCTCAAAGCAGTACAGTGATGAGTTATATATGAGCAATTTGCAGCAAAGCGGGCAATTCTGTTATAGCAGGCTTCCATTTTGCTTAGTTCAGTTTTGTTGAGATTAGTCCGAATGGGAGATGCATATAGTAGGGTGGATAGAAGTTGGGTGCGAGCAATGGCTGATCTTGTGTTGTTGGTAAGAAATGGCTTGATACGGTAGAGTTACCCCAGTTTGGCGTGTACTTTTTTAATAGTTAAGTTGAGATGACTATCAAATTTTAGGTGGGAGTATATGGTTATTCCCAATAGCTTAGCCTGTGCCACTGGAGCAATTGGAGTAGCATTTGTGGAGTAGATAGTGAATTGACTGCTAGTATTTTTGTTAGAACTGGTTATAATCATAAGCTGAGTTTTCACTGGATTGAGGATAAGTTGGGCTTTGGTAAGGTAGTTTTCAACATCAGAGAATGCTAGTTGAGTTGTTTGCAGGAGGGTGGGAATGTTTTGTGCAGCACAGATTAAGGTAGTGTCATCTGCATAATGAATTATAGATGCATGCTGTGTGGAGGTTTGGAGGTCATTTGTGAAGACTGTGAATAGTAGTGGTCCTAAGATAGAACCCTGTGGGACTCCTATAGTTATGGGCAGCTGAGGAGAGATAGAATTTCCCATTTCTCAGCTTGGTACCTGTCAGTTAAGTAGCTTTGGAACCAGGTAAGAGTGGAATTTGATAGATGATATTGGTTTAGTTTGTTTAGCAGGATTTGCTGTGAGACTGTATCAAATGCTTTGGACATATCCAAAAAAAGAGTTGACACTTGTAGGCCTTCATTTTTGAGACGGTTTACTGTGTTTGTGAAGCAGAGGAGGGCTGTAGTGGTACTATGGGCAGCTCTGAAACCATACTGAGTAGGTGACAGGATATTGCTGTCTAGGAGATAGTTTAGCATCTGGGTATGGATGCATTTTTCTAGGATTTTGGCCAGGAGGGAAAGTAAAGCAATGGGTCTGTAGTTATTAAGTTCAGTGGAGGTCCCACCTTTATGCATGGGTGTAACATAGGATTTTTCCAGAGTTTGGGCACATAGTTTTCAACAACTGATCTGTTTATGAGAGTGGAGACTGGGATAGCAATAGCATCTGCTGTGAGTTTCAAGAACTAGCTGGGGAGTAGGTTGGCTGCTGTTGATGAGGTTTTTAGTTTGGAGAGCATGCTTTTGATTGAAGTGGTGGAAACTGTTTTGAGGGTAAAGCTTGTATTAGTGTTATTTGCGTTGGGGGGGGGTAGTGAGGAAGGAACTGTCCTGTGATACTAAGGATAGAATTGAGCTCACAAAGTGGGAGTTGAATTGTGTTTCGATGGGAACTTTAGTGTCAGGGTTGGTTGATTTGGGGGTAGCCTTTTGGGTGGATTTCAGTAGCTGGTTTACACATTTCCAAAATTTTTGCGGGTTGTATTGGTATTTAGTTTGTAATGTTGTGTAGTAGGATTTTTTGTCCAGCCTAATGAATTGTTTTGCACGTTTGCCCAGTTCTTGGCACTTAGTTTGGCTTTGTGTTTCTTTGTTTTTTTTGATAGTAAAGCCAGGCAGTGTCTCTGGACTTGAGGATTTGTTTGATTTCTTTACTGAGCCAGGGGTTTGTAGAGGTTCTAACCTTGATTTTGTGCAATGGAGCGACAGTGTCTATGTGTTGTAGAAATGTTTTGTTGAAATATGCAACAGCCTGGGCAAGTGGGAGGGATTTTAGGGGGGTTCCAGTCACAGTTACAGAGTAAAGTGCTGAAAACCTCAGGAGAGAAATTTTTTGTGTTTCTAGTGGATATATAGTTAGTGGTTTTGCATATGCTTGTTCTACTACGCATAAAGTATATTATGTTGTGGTCATGCAAGATGTCTGGGAGACTGCCTGTGTGAGGGTACAATGTGGGGTTGTTAGTTAGGACCCAGTCAAGGATGGATTCCCTTTTAAATTTTTTATCACATCTAGTTGGAATTTGGACTAGCTGCTGGTAGCCATGGAGATTTATTAGATTACTTGGTGGTTCTGATATACAGGTGAACCAATCTAGGTTGAAGTCCCCCAGAATAAGGGTTTCTTGTGAGTATGTGGAAGAACACCTGGATAAGAAGTCTTCAAGGCTAGCAGGTGTATTACTAGGTGGAATATAGATCACAATTGTGGTGATGACCTTTTTAGGGTGAAGTTGAAGTTGTGAGATAAGTATGTCCCAATTATTGGGTGAGGCTTAGGAGTTTGGTAATTGACAGACAGTTAAGTTGGACTTGTACAAAAGGCAGTTCCACCCCCTTTACGAAGTGGTCTGTCTTGTCTAATTATATTGCAGCCGGTAGGGAGAACTTCTGAGTTAGCTATGTTTTTATTTAGCCAGGTTTCTGTTAAAGCAAATATGGGGGTAGTGTGCTATTGTGGCCTGGAGTTCAGGTATTTTATTTTTGATAATTCTAATATTAATATTTAGCATTAAAAGATGGTTAGTTTTCCTGCTGTTGCTGATTTGCCCAGGGATGAAGAAAGTGGGGGTGTTATATTCTGACATTTGTGTTGGAGCAGTTTGTGTTGGACAGGATGGATTTGGGCCTGGGTTGGGGTGGATCTCCCCACTTATGGTGAGCCTGGATTTAAAATAACCATTATGCCAACCCCCACTACTTGTCATTTGCTGCATGATTCTCTGTGCTGTTTGCTAAACTTGTATCACTTTTTCCCCCCTTTTATCAAGCACTGGCTATTTGTAGTGTAAATACAAGAAATCCATATCACATTTTCCCACAGCTCCATATTCCTTGACGTATCCATTCTTTAACATCTGTTGTCCTTGTAATATTAAAGAATGATCAATGCCTTTATTTTGCTAATGCTCTTAAGAATTTTATGTACCTGTATGATGTTATTCTAGGCACCATTTCTACCTCTAACCATTACTTCATAAGATGGCTGATTCACATACATTTTTCATCTCCTATGAGCTCACCCTATTGTTCCCCTGTTTATGTTATGTAGTGGCACTGCATTTATCTACTTGCCACCTTTAAGAATCTTTTTTAAAGACCTTCACTTTTTCAATTGAGCTTTCTGCAATTCTGCCATCTTTCCTTCTGTCATCAGTTTTTAGAGTCAACACTAATTATGTTCTTTAAATTTTTTACTCAATCTTTTCACCTTTCTCCATACACCCTATACCACTTCCTTGTTCCCACTTCATTCCTGCTGCTATATTATTATACCCTCTTAAACTTCTGGCTTATTTATTTTTCCTATTAGTTGAACCCTCAATGTCCTCTTCTTTTCTTCACACATAACTCTTCCTTGTTTTCTTTCCTCTTTCTTAAAACTGCAGTGTTTTGATACTACAAAATTATCTATATTACTCACCAATATCTAAGAGAACGGAAGTGAAGAAATGTGTTTACTAACCTTGCAACTCATCCATGGGATTAGTGTACTCTCACAGCTAGAATAGTGAAGGTCTGATACTGTATTTGGCACACTTGGGAAAGAAATAGTGCCTAGAAAATTGAAAAAAAAAATACATTTATTAGAAGGTGTAAGACTACATTTCTCATCAAGGTAATATCATTTTGTTCTTCATATGTTCATATTTCTAGATTGCTATTACTAGACTCTGCATATATCTCATTCTTAGAAAATAGTGGAAGACCTGACCAAAGCTGCTCTCAGCTTCCTGCTTACAACTTCTTTTGCTTGCTTTATATGTGACAGTCTGCTACATCAAAATTAGATTAATATTCATACATTTACCACTTTTTCTTGAAAGAAAAAATATTTACTTCCCTTTCACTTTATTTAATGGTCGGATAAATTTAGTATACATTCTATGACTCTGTCCATTGATATTCTTTGATTCCTTACCAGGAAACAGCTAAGCATACCAGTCCATATGTGTATTGGGAGGAGCTTTACAGACATGCAATGCTTTTTAATAGTAAATTCAGAAAACAAAGCCACCATCTTACTGGCAGCCCGTTAATAATTACAGGTTAATTTTTCTGTTTCTTCAGACTTTACTTGAAATTACTGCATATGTAAGCAGTGCAGCAGTTTCAACTGCTGATGTGCATGGCAGTATGGTGTGTGGAAGACAGCTTCTACCAGCAGTAGTACTGCTCTTATTATTTTAATTATAGTGATTTTGAACATGAAAGTTATTTCTGGCCCTGAGTAATGAGCTGTGAAACATGCACCAGTTACATTACAGTCTTACCTATTGCATTGTAAAATTTAATTTGCCTATTCTATCATGTCAAATGTGTTCATTCAATGCAACAGACTGGCTGTCCTTGTGTATAACTTTCCTGTTTTCTGTTATAATCTTTTTTTTTTCCTCTGTCAGTGAAGAAGCCCAATCATGCAAGAATGTTAAGTGATGCCTCACAGAAAAAAATAAAACAAATAAATAATTAAATAAATAAAATTTAATGCATTTATATTTTCCAGCTCATCATACTATATATATATATATATATGTATATATATATATATATATATATATATATATATATATATATATATATGTATGTATGCATGTATGTGTGTGTGTGTGTGTTTGTGTGTGTGTGTGTGTGTGTGTGTGTGTGTGTGTATGCATGTGTATATATACATATATATATATATATATATATATATATATATATATATATATATATATATATATATATATATATATATATATATATATATACACACACACACACACACACACACACACTGTATTTATATATTTGTATTTATATATATGGGCAGATATAGATATATATCTAGATGTACATATAGCTAGACACACACACATACACACACACATATATATATATATATATATATATATATATATATATATATATATATATATAGAAAGAGAGAGAGAGAAAGAGATATAGATAGATAAAACAATGTAAGTCACAACAATCTTATTGTATGACTGTTTGAATTGTTCTTCTGTTCAAAGTAATGACTTCTAACACAGAACATTTTGAGAATTTTGCCTAAAATTATATTCATGATCTCTACATTGTGAACTCTCAGAAAACATCAGGCAGTGTGTCTCAACTTACGAATCACTGAAGTAAGCAGATTTTCTTCTCAAAAGCAGAATCACGCAATTAAGAATCAGTGATACATTTATGAGATCTATTTTTTGGAATGATAACTACTTTGTCAGTAAAATATAACAATCAATAAAACATAAGACAGAAATAGGAAACTCAACAAAACCATCCTAGTAGGCAATACATTCTTGCCAAATACATTCAGTTAAGCAAAAAGAGTTTTTTGCTGGAGATGAAAGTAAATTTGACAAGGGCTTCTCAGACAGTATGTTTTGTTATACTTCATGGTAATCTGACTATATGACTGTGTTGGAAGATAAAAATTTACACTACAACTGTCATTTACAGCACTTCTTAATTTGGTAAGTAAGCATTATTTTATTAAGTGCTTGAAAACAGAGGGATAAACATTTACTTGTGTGTTTTTTGTATATGGCTAAGCATCTTATGTTCCTCATAGTCACCTGTCTAGAATTGTTCCTGTGTTCCTATGAATTAATGTAGAAATTCATAACATTGTTTAGTATCAGTATGATTAAACATATATTAATGCAGGGTCCCTTTCGTACCATTCATAATAACAAATAAAATACACAAAGAACTGCATATGATCTCTATGATATGTCTTCATAAGTATCAAGCAGCCATGATAAATTAGTCCCCTCTTCCCAAAACAATCACTATAACCATTTGTTATTACTTTTTTACCAATATTTTTCTGTCAGTTTCACATATTTCATATCAAAACACTCTCTTAATAAGGTAAATAGTACTCAAGAGATCTAATTTTTGAAGAACATTGCATTAAATTTCCTGTTGTTAAAACTGCAAAAATAGCTTCCGATATTACAGACATTCTTCGGCTTTGATATTTACCTTACAGATTTATTGTTTGTCTTGATGTTAGCATGAAATACGTAGGGCAAGTTTAGAAATACTGTAATAAAAGCTCTGTTTAGAGACGGTATAAATCAAACTAAGTGATTTCTCAGCATTCCAGCCCTAACACAGGAAGTACAATTTAGTGGCATTCAAGGGACCGCCTTCAGAAAACTGAGCAACTGATTCAGCTAAGTGTGACACATATTCTGAGGTATATAAAAGACCATTTAACCATGCATAAAGATTAGTATTATGGGGCAGATTTTCTAGAAAAAAGTGTGGGTTGAATAAAACAAACATTCACACTAGAGAAAGAGTTTTATTTGTTTAGTGGAATCTATGGCTATTTCTATTGTCACCTCAGCTGGAGTCAAGAAAATACATAGTTTTGCAGTGCAACCATTTATTAACTTACATGATGTAATACATGTAACAACAAAAACTTCATTATAAACAATGTATTCTAAATTCCTCCACATAGATCACCTTCTCTTATTGCAGGTCGGTGTTGCCCTGCCCATTCTACCTTGTAATTAATACCGAATGCCATACACCAAGCCCCCTTATTAAACATCACCAGCAATAAAATGAGTATCCATAAATTTGCCTACCCACAATTAACAGCTGAGATGATGCCAACAGATCCAAAGATACCTCCATGAGCTTGTATCAACATCTGACAGAGACCAATTGATCAAGGGGGCAACTAAAAGTGGGAAGCTGGTCTACACCATGACCAGGAAATTGAAACAACCAATAGGGAGGGGAGGGAGGGTGACATTTTCTGAAATAGTCAACAGAAGTGACAGGAATAGAATAAATAGCAATTTAAATACTAGCCACATCCCTTAATGACTTAGTAGGTGACCAACATGTTTAGTTGCTGAATAACTATTGTTAACTCAGCCAATATCAAGAAAACACACAGTTTTGCCTATGTGACCATTTACTACCTCACATAAGGTAATATATGGAACAATAGAAACTTCCTCTGAATGAGCACTGTTTAATAAATTCCTCCACATACATAGCCTTCTCTTGTTGTGAGTTGGAGCTGTCCAATGAGTTCTGGCCTGTAATTAATTCTGAGTGGCGTATGCCAAGCCCCCCTTGGTAAACACTGCTAACAACCAAATAAGTAATCACAACTTTGCCTTCTCCCAGTTAACAATTGGAATGATGTCAACAGAGCACAGGTTGCTGCAATGATCTTGTAGACTGGTGTTCATACCAGTGACCCATGGTAGAGGGCACTGCCTTGAGGGGGACTCAAAAGACTGGTGCTGGACTGCACCACAACTGTCTGTCAGCATGCCAAGCATGGTGACCCCCATCCATAAGAATTACTGACATTTTATCATTTCTTCTGAGAATACAGTAATGAATAATTATCTGCATATAATGAATAATTATCATATAACCACATTTAGTAACTTCTAAACCTTAAAAGTTTACCAACATTTTAAACTATGATAACCAGACCTGAAACACTGTGGAGATTTAAAGGTTAAATAAGATCAAGCATAGGTCATTATGATGAGTTCTATCCATGCAAAAAAAATCCTTATCTGACCTGGCTAAATCTGGATACTTAATGCCAGTAAAATAAAGCTGTGAATCTGATCTGGTCAACCAATGGTTAATGATTCTTCAGGACTGCTCAATGCTCCTTGCTTGTGAGTCGCGTGCTGCAGCAACCTTGGGATGATGGCGTTGCTTGTGTAAACCTCAAGCCACACCATCCTTGGTAATGGCTGACCAAAATATTGTTACCTATAGGTAACTATTATGAATAGAAAGGATCTTTTGGGGCATGTATGTTATGTCATTCCTACCAAAATTAAAACTAAACCTCAGGAACTGAAGGCAACTCTAATTACTCATTTAATAATGTCTCATAGGTGAAACCAGGAAAAGCCAAGAAAACCTTGCCGATGTACTAGCAAACCACTGAGTTCAGTAATTATTTTAAATGTTTTGGGCAGTCTGAGGCATTGGCTGCTGCTCTAGCAATAAATGAGTTCCTACCTGCCAAAGAACTGACCCAATAAGCACAGCATGTAAGAAAGGAAAGCACTGGAAGACCATCTGCCATTCCTCTTTAAAACGTCCATAGATTGCCACTGGAATGCAAGATCAGATACTCTCCCAAATTTGAAGGAATTTGAAGGAATGGGAGGAAAACCTGCTGATTAAACTCATTGACTCAAAAAGGCCTTGGTCAACATACTATTAACCTGATCTGGTATTATAATGAGCCCTGATGGTAGGGTGAATATTGATGTCTTGGACAAACTTGCTGAAACTAAGCAAAGCAAGGTTTCTGCCCAGTGAACAGGTCAGATTTAACAGTCTTTGTCCCTCCCTAAGGGAACGTATTGCCATAGATGAGTTGATTTGACTTGGATTTCTTGACCTGGTTATTAGAAACTATAATGTATTTTCTAAACTCTAAACAGATGTGGTAACAACTCACTGATTCTAAAAGCTCCCTTGTATAGGCATGTTAATAAAATTGCCCAAATGGTAAATGTATGAAAATCAGAAGTTGTTGATAGCAACTTTTTTAGTAAGGTGCCTAATAAATCCTTGTATATTCACTTCCTGGGATTTGATTTGGATCTTCTGATGTTAGCCTAACCTTTAACAATCCTGTCATTTCACCAATGGCAAATCACTTCAGGAAACCCCATAGTTTGGCTACATAATCTAAGGCCATCAAGTGTGACCTTCCCCCTTCAAGCTCCTGTATAAAAGATATTGCATTATAAGAGATACTGACCACTTTCTGTCTTCAGGGAGTAGGCTAAAGTAGAAACCCTTAAAACAGTAAACTGCTGAAGAACATGCATACTGGTTTTAGATGCCTATGAGGCAGCAAATACCTATAACACTAATCTTGTCCAATCAGCCATACTTCCTCTGGTATCAGGGTCAGGTCTCGGCATGCATCCATAGAAATTCTTAAAATAAGGAAAACTGAAAATGAAATATGCTATCAGCAATGATGTTATATTTTCCAGGAATGTATCTGGCTAAAAATAGCAGACTAATCTGCAAACTTAGCAGTACCAGTAATCTCAGAACTGATTGCACCTAGGTGTAATGAGAGGACCACTTCTGTAATGCTGCCACAACAAACAAATGGATCTTTCCACACTAGAGCGGTGACCCATATGGGGAATTTTTCTATGAAGGCGATGTCTCAGCTCCTTATTGAAATGTCGGCATTCAAAATGCTGAGTGCAGAAAAACTAAAGAAAAAATGACCTAAAACCCAGGGAAGAGTGAATATTGAAAATCACTTTTCTCCTTGAAACTTCTTTTTGCCGAGAGGAGGAAGCAAGCCCCCTTCCCCTATAACCCCCTTGTGTGGATGGCAAACCCCTCATACCTTCAATTTATATATACCAACTTCAAAATTGCTATACCTCGGAGAAAATGGAATATTCTAAGAGATGGAAGAACAGACCTAGTATATGTCAATCCATTCTTTTGGCCATTCGGCCTCTGCATTTTGGGACTTTTCTAGTGGGTCTTGACATTACAGATTGTCACCAGTGTCTCTCTTTCTTGATTCCTACCAAGAAGAAGGCCCAGCTGACAAGAACTTCAGGCCCTATAAAAAAACACCCCAATCCAAATACCTGCCCCTACATGAACAGCTGTAGGGAGTCAGAAATAGGCGGTCTGACTGCTAAAAAGGATATTCCTTTAAATTCTGTCAGGAAAACCTTCCATAGGTGGGGGTTGCTTTTCACCCTGGTCATGACCCTAACCCAGTGGTGTATTGCTTTGAACACTTTAACAGGTGTGAAAAATTTTGTAAAAATGTCTTGGCAGGGGTATTGGTTCTATAGGCATAATTAAGGATCCCTTAGAACTACATGATTCTGCAAATCTGTGTTTTTACAATGGATAAAAATTCCTCACTGACCTCAATTGATGAAATTTCTCATCTGGTAAGCTGAGCACTAAAGTAACTGTATTAATGTCTATACCCCAAAATTTGAGTTTCTTGGATAGGCCATGTATCTTCTCCTCAGTTAAAGGAACCGCTACCTTCTGAAATAAAGAAATTAAATTAGTCATCCCTTCAGTGGCCCTCTCTTTTCCTTCACTAATTAATTAAAAATCCAAGTAGTGCACAGGTCTCTGATCCTAGGATTTGACCTGCCAATACCCATGAACATGAAATGTGGCACAAGCAGTCAAACAACCCATTGGCATAGCTTTATCAAAGTAGTACTTCTCTTGGAAATAAAACCTTAACAATGGACAGTCTTGTTCCTGAATTGGAATTAAGTGGAAGCCCAATTAAAAGTCTAGTTTGACAAGTGATGGTTCTGCAAACTTATTGGCCAGCAAGGAGACTTCATCTAAGGAAGCATGAAGTTGGGATTATTTTTTGTCAATGAAATCATTAATGACCTCACTGGAAAATAAAGGTGAATCAGGCAGAATTCTTATTTTTATTTTTAGGCACCAACCCAATGGGGAAAGTTCTGAAGGTTTTCCATGATGAGATAACAAGCATACCTCCCAATCTACCTACTGATAATGCTTTTCAAATGAGTTTCCCTTTCACAGACTGCATATTCTTGTAGACTTTGCTGTCTATACATGCAGTTGATCAAATGTAGAACCTCTGGAAAAACCCTGGATCAAAAAGAATGTAGTAGGCTTGTTTGGAGAGCCACAGAGTTATTCCTCAAGTGCTTCAACTTCAACAGACAAGTGGATGATGCTACAGCTTGAGTTGTTTACAAAAGAAGCGATTACCTCTCTACCCATGAATGGACCTCCTTCTCTTGCAAATAAATTCTGTTTTTTGTAGTTGTCTCTCAGCAAATCATGACTTGGGGGAGAGGAGGCTGTTAGCCTAATTTGTTCCAAAATTTTGAAGCTGGGTAACGCTTGGAGTAATGTGAGCACTTGTGTGTAAATTTGCATGAGGGTCACATGTATTTACAGATATCATTGGCCTAACAGCATTTATGTTCAGATACAGATTCAAGTCATGTAGATAAACCAGCAAGAATCACTTTGTCCAGCACTGACATTAGCCAAACGTTAGAATGCCTTTCCTCCCACTTCAGCATGTTGTCTACTGCCTTAAACTTCCTGAAATGTTGCTAATAATAATCCATCCATGCTGTGCCACCCCAGAGGTGATGAGCTTCTCTGATAGTTAAGAAGTAAGCCAGCTTCCCTAAAGCTTGTAAGAGTTCTTTCTCAACTAAAATTGCCATGAAGATCAAAAATTCAAACTCCCAATTATCCCAAGTTTTTGCTACTGACTTGAGTGAAGCTTTTTTCCTCAAAGCAGCAGAGGCCACTGTAATAACTTCAGCCCAAGGTTTCTCCTCTTCTAAAAGGCATTGAATGTTTGCAGTATCCACCAAAATGAACATATTTATGTACTTATCTCTTAATGACCTTCTGTCTAATAGAGTTGAGAATGTGAACAAATGTTTGTTAGATGTCCCTTGTTCAGATCCAACTGCGACTGCTATGAAAGAGTAATGTCAGCTCCCCTGGATGTAACCTGCTTGGCACCAAATCCTTTTTTTTAAATCATATTGAATTGTCAGGACTTGCCATCCTCCGGTATGTCATTTAAAAAGTCCTTGAGATATTCCTCAGTAGGATGCCTGCTAACATCTGAATTGCTATGCCCTCATTAACTTAACAGTTTGGGCTTGAAACTTGAACCAGTATAGCCAATGATTATGCAGGCAGAGGGTGTTCATTATCATCTCTTCTGGATTTCTATTGAACCATCTTGGGACATTCATCTGTGCCAGTTGCACTATGTTTCCTTATACCTGCAGACCATGGCTGACCCTCAACCCTGTTTTTCAATCTCAGAAAACAATTCTTCTACTTCTGCTGTTAATCTTGCCCATTTAAATTTCAATGTCTGTATTACTGATGACCCTAAAAGAAATAAAAGTATTAGAACTTGTAAACCAAAGGTGCTGGTGTCCCCAACTAGCTGGATAGGGTCTAACTCAGTCCTACCAACCCATTATAGGGGAATATGTATCCATTTCTCTAAATTCCTTAAATTACTTCCCAATATGCCTACAACAATGTGAAAAGCTTTAACATGAAATAGCCTTACCTCTTATCTGTCTTTAATTTTCAAGAACATCCCTGATTTTAACTCAAAAATATTTCTCTGTCCCTTTCTTTCTAACATAAATGTTAACTTCTAAAGAAGCAGTGGTGAATTACTCAATAAATAATGACAGTGATTAATGTTATGACCGTTGTTTACTTCTGGAAATCATATGAGGTTACATTCTTTTGTTTTCTCATTATTTCAAGTTAATAATATTGATATTCTACATATATCCCTGACTGACCCTGAAACTACTGGATTTTTCCTAATTCTGTTGATATGTATGCCTGATGTAATTGAGTGATGATACATGCCCTAATTATCAAATTAATGTCCTTTGCAGCATCTTGTAGTACCCATGATTTTCTAATGGGTGCATATAGAAGCAATCAGATCACTCGTTTTTAAGTTTAGAATATCGATTTCCAAAACCTTGACTCAAGAGTTAAATTCTTGAGCTAAATCTCAGCTGATAAATAAACTACACTGTGCTATGAGTGAGCATCCAGAAGTATTTGTCAAAACTAGTATTCTCTGTAACTATATAACAAGTGTATCAGTCATACAAACCTTCCCATCTGGGAAAGACCCCATTCAAACCTCGTTTATTTTATTTGTTTTGTTATGTTTATTTACTATGGATATTTGTCTATTGATATATATATATATATATATATATATATATATATATATATATATATATATATATATATATGTGTGTGTATGTATGTATTATGTACTGGACACGTGAAACTAAAAAGTAGCCCAAAGCCTAGCACAATACATACATTTCTTCATGCTGCCTAGATCTATCACAATCCTGCTAAAAATAAACTCAAGTACAGTGAAACAATGTGTCTAAACTCTTCACCTGAAACTTACAATTTACATGCTCTCTGCTCACCAATAATGATGTCCTCCCCATTTAAATTATTTTGGTGAGGAATCATGAAAATCCTGAAATAACAACAGGGTCAAATGATTAATATGTTGGAACCCTTCAAAACTGCTCATTCTTTCAGGGGCACACTGTCATAGACTGCACCAGGGGCGGCTCGTGCTATAAAATAAAAACTAATAAAAAACAAAACACGAGTCGCAGAACATCATGCATCCGCACTCGCGGCATTTCCGGACTGCTGGTGAACCAGTCTGGAGCATGGGCACAGAATCCAGACTGTCTCACAAGCAGTCCAGATTAGAAAGAGAGAATTCATCAGACTGCAACATCCGCAGGCTGGGTAGCACCCAGCTTGCTCTGCTCTCATGGGAAGGACTTTCTCTCATCACAGGTGTTTGGATGGTATGGACCTGGACTTGCTCTCAGGAGTTTACTGCTGGCTGCCTGTTTTATTATATACGGACTTGCTTTTGTTGTATGAACATTTGGAGATTACTGCCTGTTGTATTAAGTTAAGTGTGTATGTGTGTGTGTGTGTGTGTGTGTGTGTGTGTGTGTGTGTGTGTGTGTGTGTGTGTGTGTGTGTGTGTGTGTGTAATGCCCCAGTTGCTATATGGTGGTGGGTAGAGAATACCACAGGCATGAACACTGTACCTGAAGCCCAGGTGGCAAGAGCCTTAATTCCCTATCCACCACCATTTGTAAAAGAAATTGCAGATTTTTGCCTCATTTTTGTTCTGTTCTGTACCTCATAAAATCTGTGGTTTCTGTATTTTTGTGTCTTTACACAGTCATTTGTGCAGTGGTGCAGTGGTAGCATTGTTGCCTGACAGCTACAGATTCCCTGGTTTAATTCTTAGCTGGGGGTGCCTTCTTTGTGGAGTATGCACGTCCTCCCTGTGTTTGTGTGGGCTTGCTCTGGTGTCCTCCCATCTTACAGAGATATGTGTCTCGCGTGTTTCTCCCTGGGTCTCTGCTGAAAATTGGCTTTTGTTCCAAGTCAAACTTTCCTGGTTAACAAATGTTAAATAAATAAAAATGACAAGCATTTGAATTTCAGACTTCATGTCCTTCAGAAAGTACATGGTAACACAAAACATTTTGTCATATAAGCAGCCCCCCCACTACCACCACACACATCTTCCACTTTCTCTTATTCCCTTCTGTTAGCAAATAGTATCCATAACTGATCAATACTGTGTGTTTGTTTATTTAAACTATACCACAGTAGCCTACTGATACAAGGTTATCCTGGTTTTCCACCTGAGAAATTAAGACAAGACTTACAGTTTCAGAGCAGTCCTTGGTCAATTGTGATTGTTCTTAACACATACTTGTCTTGCTTTATGATTGTTTCCAGCCCCTCATACAAGAACCTAACAGGGTCTCTACCCGCTTCGCTCCCCACCCTGCCCCCTATTTCCTCCCGCCCCCAGTGGTCCCACCTTTATTGCGCTCAAACCCCTCCCATCTTTCCAATAGCCAACCACAGCGCTAACCCAACAATACCTCCTCCATATTCCCTCTACTATCACACCTCCTCAACTGACATGTACAAGCATACCTTTCCTTTGCTCACTGCATGCACTCTCCTTGCATATCTTACATCCTACCAAAGCTCCATCATTCCCCCACTCAACCACTACCACTGTACTACTACTCACACCACCACCCATGTCTCACCCATACTCAGCTCCCCTCCCACCAGCTCAAGAACCATCCCTATGCACCCCCCACATATTCTTCCAACTATATTACTCAAACGTAAAGCATCCCTACAGCTTAACATACTAACCCTCCCACCATACCAATTACCCACAGAGAACAATCATAAAATTTCCCTTATAAACAAACACATTCAAAAACTGAGAAAACGAATAATCTCATGCATATCAAAACTAGCCCTAAGTGGAGACATCCACCCCAACCCTGGCCCTACCATCTCCAACCCCAATCCTCATAATCAGACTAGAAACCACAACTTCTCCCATATTACAGCCAATAGAAAGCCAAGTGACTTCCTTCTATTAAGCCTAAATATTAGAAGTATATCCAACAAAGTCCATGAACTCCATGCCACCATAGACTTATACTACCCAGATATAGTCGTCCTGACAGAAACCTGGCTAAAACCTCACATTACCAGTGAGCAAATACTCCCTACAGGTTACGGCATACTAAGAGTAGACCGGCTAAACAAAAAAGGAGGTGGTGTAGCTATAATATTTAAACAACATCTAAACATCCAGATCTTAAAATCATCAGCTCCACAAATAGGCAATGAAGAAATAATATATACCAACCTCAAAATTAACCAAAACAAAACCATCAACATAATTGGATGCTACTTCCCACCTGGCCAAAACATCCCTCCACTAGAAAACCTCCTCAGCTGGTCTACCCACCATCTCCCCCAAGAAACTATCATCTTAGGTGATTTCAATATTGACTGGCAATCCTGTTCTGGCAACAATCCAACCCATCAAGTACTCCTTCATGGCTTCACCCAACTAGTCCAGTCACCAACAAGGATAAATAAAAACTCCAGCAAGCACTCTACCCTGGATTGGATGCTAGTCAGTAAGAACCCCCAGTCATATATAACAGGCTGCTTATTAGATAGCCTCAGTGATCACTCCCCAACATTCCTACTCAAAAAATACCTGTAACAAGCTAAACCTGTCATCTATCGTCAAATACGTAAAAAAATAAACTTTAACCCACTCACATTCATCTCATCCCTCAAAGAATGTAACTGGCATGCTCTAAAGTACCTCAGTCTAGATGACGCAGTTGCATCTTTTAATACTACCTTCCTGAACATCCTTAATTACCATGCCCCCATAAGATTTTCCAGAACCAAAGCACAACCCTCCCCATGGCTACAGAAAACCACTAAGTCAGAAATGAAAACAGGGATAAAGCCTGGGAGCACTGGCGCAAAACCAAAACCCCCGCAGCTAGACAGAAATTCCTAGAACTACGCAATAGAGTCAAAAAGCTAATAAAATGGGACAAATTCCAATACTACCAGTCTGCCCTAGACTCCTCACAACACAGCCCCAAACAATTCTGGTCCTCCATAAACTCCATCCTCCACCCAGGTAAAGTCAGAACCCCTCCTCCTAACATCCCTCACTCCTCAGAAAATATTGCTACCTCATTCAACACACACTTCACCCAAACCATACTATCACTAGCTAAACAACACAACCCCCCCCCTCCAACCCACACCTTCATCTAGTAATCTCCCCACTGCCTTCTCTTTTTCTCCTGTACCTACCTCCAACATAAAAAAACTCTTAACTAAACTTAAACCCACCAAATTAGCAGCAGACAACCTCCCAAGTGAATACCTACAAATCGCAGCTGATGCTCTGGCCTACCCAGTATCCATCTTGATTAACCGATCTCTGTCAGAAAGTTACGTTCCCACATTGTGGAAAGTCTCACATATAATTCCCCTCCACAAAGGTGGACCCTCTGCAGAACTAACCAATTACCGCCCCATAGCTATTCTCTCTCCACTCTCCAAAATACTAGATAGATGCATACACTCTCAGGTCTCACACTACCTCCTGACTAACAACCTCCTTTCCAGTACTCAGCATGGTTTCCGACCAAACCATAGCACCACCACTGCCTTACTCTCCTTTACTAACACTATCCTTCAGCATAAAAACAATGGCTATCTCTCCTCTGCTACTTTCCTAGACCTATCTAAAGCATTTGACATGGTCCCACACAAACAACTTATCTCTGTCCTCAATAACCTGTCCTTCTCACAATCAGTCACCAACTGGTTTCAGAGTTACCTGTCTGACCGCCAACAATCCGTTGTATGGCAGAATGACATATCTCCCCAACTACCTGTCTCCATAGGGGTTCCCCAAGGATCCATCCTTGGACCTCTACTTTTCTCTGTTTACACCAATAATCTAGCCTCTGCCACCAAACATGGCACACTCATCCAATACGCAGATGACTCTACCATCATCTACTCAGCCCAGTACCTACCCAAACTGCAAAAAGTCACACAGGAAGCCTTTTCCTCTGTTGAAACATGGTTATCCGATGCCCAATTAATACTCAACCCAAACAAAACTAAATAACTCATCTTCCAACCCACCAAACATACTCAAAACAACTCTCACTTTAACATCACAGCAAAAGACAACACCACTATATACCCAACTGAACACACCAAATTGCTAGGAGTGGAAATAGACAATAAACTAAAATTTGACATTCACATATCCATGACCATAAAAAAAAGTCCACAAAAAACTAGGAGCATTATACAGAAATAAACAATTTCTCACCAAAGCAGCAAAGATTTCAATAGCAAATTCCCACCTTATCTCCACCCTACTTTATGCCTCTCCAGTATATACCAACCTAAGGCAATGTGATCTAAACAAGCTAGAGACCTGCTACAATAAAATCGCAAAATTCGCCACAGGGGCATCCTACCGCAGTCACCACTGTCTCTCACTTGCTGAACTGGGCTGGCTTGAACACCCTCACCTCCTTCAGTGGTATCAACTCTCACTCACCCACAAAGTAGTAAACCATCCACTAAATGTCCCATCCCTCTAGAATCTACTCCAACCCTATCGCACCACCAGACCACTAAGATCCAGCAACAAAAATCACTTGCAGATCACTAAAGCCAATAACTCTGCTGGTGAAGCACTATTCTCTTGCTCCATAGCCAAATTATGGAACTCACTCCCACCCACAATTACCTCCATACCATCATGCACCAACTTCAAAACATTATTAAAAGCGCACCTAAAAACATGCTGGCTATGCCCTTGCAACTCCCACTCTAATATCATCCACCCATCCAACTACTACCTTTCTTTCACCTCCACTAACTACCTTGATGATAGCAAGCTCAGATGCTCATAAGCCTAGTAGCTATTATACAGCAGGAACTTCTCATTGTTACATTTGTTAATGCCTGTTATGTACTTCACAGATAAAGATTCTAGTTGTCTACTGATGTACTATGTTCTTCATCTGTAAATATGTTGTAAGTAATTTCTTTGTTAAATTGTTAATCACTATGTAATCCAATGTAACTACTGTCTGTTTATTTTACTGTGGAGCTTTTCTCCCCAGGCCTCCGATGAAAATGGACCCATGTCCAGTCGGACACTCCCGGTCAACAAATTTAAATAAATAAATAAAATAAAATAAATAAATTTTATTCTAGTAATTTTCTAAGTTTATAAGATGGATATTTGAAATTTGTCCCTATTCTGGGACTGTATTCCCCCAGTATTGGCTTCATCCATTTTTTTGTGCTAAGCTTGAGAGCTATGGTAAGAACTGAATTCAATGAATATGTTTGGGGGCTGTATTCCCCCATTACTGGCTTTGTCCAGGTGTTTTTTGCTAAGAGGTTGAGAGCTATGGTGAGAACTGAATTCACTGAATATGTTTGGCAGCTGTATTTCCCCATTATTGGCTTTGTTCAGGTGTTTTGTGCTAAGATGTTAACAGCTATGGTGAGAACTTAATTTACTAAATGGTAGCCATTTAAGTTTCAGTCTTCCTCTCTTTCACAAAACAGCTGATTTGGTATAGTGGTATGTTTCTCTGACCGTTTTGCACTTGTTCCTGAGTTCAAGGCTTGGCAATAAAACGTATGGTGGTAACACAGCATTTTATTCTAGAAACTTTCCAACATTATACAAGCAATGTTTAAAATGTGTCCCTGGTTTTTGGGCTTTTGTCCCTCCAATAAATTTTGGCTTTTTCCAGATTTCTTGTGCTGCAAAATTCAGAGAAACAGCTGAGTGTTGAGTAGTGTGCTTATGCTGAGTATGCTTGCATTGTTAGTAGCACAACAGGTAGTGTACTTGCTTTTGATGCAGAAGGCTGTGGGTTCTTTCTCACAGTAGGTAGATGCATTGCTGATACTGCACTGTGTTGCAAGGGGGGGTGGATGCTGCAGTCCTTTTTGGTGAAGATACCTAGTAACTTTGAACCTGTTATCAGTTTGCCATCCATCCCTTATTGCAATATTACTAGCTTATCATTCTTTTAGTGTAACATAAGCAAATTATTCCTCAAGGGCAACAAGCACTTTGTAGATGAAACAATGAAATATAAAGTTTGCTAGCAGCAACCCCTTCATTAGTTACAGATCTCTTTGATGTGAAATTATGTAGATGACTTTTACTTCTTCAGAGATTGTGCATATTTACTGATACTGGTGGATTTTAGAAATTTCAGTAGACTTTTATGATGGAAATGTTCTGAATTGGGCAGTTTTGTCATTACTGGTGCATGCATTTTATTTAATTGTTTACTGGAAAATGTTCAAAACAATAAATTTAAAATGCCCTCTAAAGCTGTACTGTATTGTACAATGAATATAATTTAATACAATCAGGTAGGTGTATCAAAGAACATGTGTATGTTTTGTGTGCAAGGGGCTTGTGATTTGAAAACAGCCCAAAGTTAATCTTTATCTGCCACTGGCAAAATGTATTTTCTTTGAATGTGGGTTTCAATGCTGTTTCAATGAATATGAGTTTCAAGGGCAGAGAAGTTTTAATGCTAAGATGGTTTTCATTTTGAGTCTGGACTGCTTTGTTTAGCAGATATCTATTAGTATTTGTGCTGTAAAATGCAAATTAAAACTTTCAAATGAAGTCCAAATCATCGCAGAAGTAAAGCAGTTTGCACATTAGTGTTTATGGTAAATGGGGTGAAATAGCCAAGTAATGGTTCATTGGAATGGCTGCAGGGGGGAAGGCTCCATTCGACCATGATTTTGTGAGGCGGGGAAGGGCGACAAACAGCCCCAGCTGAACTATACTTCTCAACTGTCCAGATTTTTGCAGAATGAATAGATTTTTGCTTCTTATTTTTGGTTTGTTCCTCATAAAATTTGTGGTTTTCTGGCAAATCATTTAGGAATTAAGTCACTAAATAATGACAGACACTGAGTTTAAAACTTCATAACCTTCAGAAAAATGCATGCTAAAGCAAGACCTTTTATTCTATCAACTGTTTCAGTTTATACAAGAGCAATTTTTAGTACTATTTATATGTTCTATCAATATATTTGGCCTTGTCAAGATTTCTTGCATTAACAGGTTGAGAGGTACGTGCAAATACATTGCTTTATAGAATTAGGCATATCCAAACCTCTCAACTGTCCCCGATTTTGTCTCAATATATTGCTCTTCTCCTAATAATCCTTCCACAAAAATGGAAATTTTGGAAGAAATTTTGGAAGAAAATGTGGAGGGTTTATAATTAATAAATAACTGTAATAATCAGATTTATAGATTACTTTTATTTCAGAAATACATGTAGATTCTTTTATTTTGTCAGATGCTCAAGTTGGCAGTACTAATATTAAAAAAGTGTCCCTTCTTTGACAGATTCCCAGCTGTATTATGTGGCTATTTTATATTTTTGCATCACCTTTTTGGTCCATTTTTCATAATATTATGTTTTTTTTTGGCATAATACTGGCAAATCATCACAGACTGAAGTTAGAAAATAATGACAGACATTTGAGTTTCGGATTTCATACCCTTCAGAAAATTCATACTAGTGCAAGACCTACTATTCTATTATCTTTCTAAGTTTATAAGAGCAATATTTAAAAATTGTCCTTATTTTTGAACCCTTGTCCCACTTCTAAGTATGGCTTTGTCCAGATTTCTTGCTCTGAGACAGAGAGGTATGACAAATGTGTCAGGGCCATCACAGTCAGCCAGAGACATTTCAAATTGTGACAAACTTGTTGCACCCCACTCTCCCATGTAGTGACTCTGGATGTGTCCAAGCAAGGCAAAGAGCAGTTATGCAGTGTAAATGTGCAGAGTATTCCAAATCCAAGGTAGACACAAGTACTACAGTGGCTTTTCATCTGTTCTTGGGTTTGCAGAAAGTTCTGGTTTCTGACATATTTTTATATTGTTGATTTATGCATATTATTATTCAGAAAGTGCATATTGCTCTGTGTTTAAGTAGCAATGCATTAATGACTATCAGGTAAGCTTGTCTGAGATTGTAAGATGCAAGTAAGCTTTAATAGGCATACTGTTAAAGAATTGCCAACATTGACAATGTCTCTGTCGTTGCCATGCAGAGAATACTTACATAACTAAATAACGTATAAGCCTTGGGTATTGAAATTCATATGACAGTATTTGTAATAAAGGACAGGGTTACATTATATTAAGAAGCTCATTACATTTGTTGGAGACTTGCAGAATGTCAATCTATCATGTGTGGTCCATAACCTGTGCAGTAATCCTTTAAGCAATGTATCTTGAGCTTGTTTCTTGTTTGCTTTTCAGTTTTTACTTTGATCATGTTTTTCCCATGAAACAAGTAGATAGTTGTTGTCAGGCAGCAGGTCTTTTTTAGATAACAAACATTTTTACAAGTAGGGGTATCACAGAGATTGCTACTTTCAGCATGTTACTTGGCACTTTAATAAAGATGAATCTTCTTCTTCTTCTTTCGGCTGCTCCCGTTAGGGGTCACCACAGCAGATCATCTATTTCCATTTCTTCCTGTCCTCTGCATCTTGGTCTGTCACACCAACCACCTGCATGCCCTCTCTCACCACATCCATAAACCTTATCTTAGGCCTGCCTCTTTTCCTGTTATCTGGCAGCTTCATCCTTAACATCTTTTTCCCAATATACTCTGCATCCCTCCTCAGCACATGTACAAAACAACGTAATCTTGCCACTCTGGCTTTGTCTCCAAACCTTCCAACCTGGGCTGACCCTCTAATATACTTATTCCTAATCCTGTCCACCTTCGTCACACCCACTGCAAATCTTAACATGTTTAACTCTGCCACGTCCAGCTCTGACTCCTGCCTTTTTGTCAATGCCACTGTCTCCAACCCATATAACATAGCTGGTCTCATTACTCTCTTGTAGACCTTCCCTTTCCACTCTTACTGGTACTTGTCTGTCACAAATCACTCCTGACACTCTTCTCCAACCACTCGATCCTGCTTGTACTCTCTTCTTTACTTCTCTTCCACACTCACCATTACTCTGAACTGTTGATCCCAAGTATTTAAACTTTAATAAAGCTGAATATAAATTATAATTAGAACTGCAGTGCAAGGAGAAGTGGTTTGACTTGAGTGCTGCTTGTTTTTCTTATACTTGATTTTGATTGGCATTCCAGTAATGTATTTAAAAAGTAATTTATTTTTTCATGCCTCACAACCTTTTTGTTTCCATCTAGATATTAAGTAAGCTGTCATGCAGCCAATGCATTGAAATATTTTTTTCTTCTACACTTCATTTTGTCTAGATTGGACTCTCATAATGATGGTTTGGCACCCAGGACAGAGTATTTAACTATAGTTAAGAGTTTTTGTGGTTTTGAGCATAACTCCTCCCCTTTCTAGTTGGCCACACCCCTTCCCATTGACCCCACCCATTCATCTGTCTTCTGCAGCCCCCCCTTTGATTTGAAGTCACCAGCCACCACTGGACTGCACTCCTAATATATCAAAAGGTGAACCCTCTAACCTTCACTACATCTGTTGCTTGACACTAACACGGCACCCTGGAAATCTTGAATAGGGTCCTTACTGAATAAAATAACTGGAACCAAACCTGAACAATCAATCCTGACTAAATAAAATGCAATGACTGAATAAAATATCATCTCGCTTGAATGAAACTCATCAGTAGAACTCAATCGAGCAGGACAGAAAGATCCAGGTCCCTCGTTATAATGCTGTTTGAATAATTCCTGTGCTAGTACCTCTCTACTATCAATCTTATCAGAAAAAAAAAATAGGAAAACTATTTGATTACAATTAAAGGGACCGGAGCTGACAGCACAATGAAGAACACCATGGTGCCCAAAGGACCAGTACTATTGCTCCAATCCTTGGAATATGTCCCTTGTCAGGCAGGGGATGGACACTCCCTCATCTTGTAAGTATACAACTGGGATGCCCCTGAAAATTTTGGATGTGTGAAAAAATAAAAAGATGTAGGAGAGAAAGAAAATTAAAAAGGACAAAGGGCAACCTAATTGTCTTTTTTATAGAAAATAATTCTCTCCTTATTTATCCTGTACCAGCTTTCAGAATCCACCATCACTGAATATCATGCTGTCCTGCAACTTCTTGTTTCCTTCTTCATTGCTACTTCACCATCACCTACCATCTATAAAATACAGATTCCTGTACTTAATTATGTTTATCCTCTATTCTTCTCCTGCTACTTTCACCCTACCATGACTCAATAATATCTTGTAACATCTCCATAACTCTGCCCCAACCACCTATCCATACTTCCTCTTTACACTCTCCAAACATTGCACCAAGTCTATTTAATATGGACCCTCATCTTTATTCCAAATATAGATTGATTACCTGCACTTCAACTCAAACCAAAACAAAATTACGTGCAAGAATCATCTCCAAAAAGTATTCATAATTCCCAAATATACTAAAATCCTTCTAGAAGGAGACATACACCCCAATCCGACCCCACCTATCACAATGTGCACAAAGATAATTCTCTCCCATATACTTTTCTAAACAACAACAGCCAATCCTCAACCCTGGTTATCTAATTTTTGTTGCAAAAAAGGTTAGAATCATAAGAAATAAAACTGCTGAACTACATGTGTGAATTAGCCAACATAAGCCTGATGTCCTCGCTGTAACTGAAACCTGGCTTAAACCAGCATAACTGTCTCCAAAGTTATACTTCCTGGGTATAATATTATCTGTAATGATCATATAAAGAGGAAAGGTGTTGGTATTGCTTTAATATTTCCTACCATATACCACATTTCTCCTTATAGCAAACCAATGCCAAACTTCAGTACAGCAGAGCTTCTTTTAGTTTTCCTCAAAATAAACAACTATAAACAAATATAGGTTTATAGGTTCATAGGTCTGTACTAGGCTAATGGCCCTGGGGCCTTTACAAGCCTAGCCATGGGATTACCCTTGCATCATTCCACCTGACCTTAGTTCCCAGTACCTTTGTTGCGTAGAGCCACTGGAGTTATCCCTGGGGTGAATTTTCTATTTCCCATCAACTCATCAAGATTTCTCTTGAAGAGAGTCAGTGAGGTGCTCTGCTTGACATGCATGGGAGGTCTGTCAGTCTTGTTATCCCAGGCAGACAGATACTGGATCCCCTTAGAATGACACCAGAAAGGTAGTCAATTGTTGAAATCAATCATTTTCTGCTTGTACTGTGGTATAATTCTAGGTGATGGTAGGATGCTGCTTAGGGCTAGGGTCATACCCGCCTGAGCTACATAATCCAAGAGCTCCTCTATGTCTCTTTTAATGTAGTCCAGGGAGGTACATCTCAGGTCATTCATACCCTCATGTACAATGACAGAGTCATATTTGTACCTGTTGTTGAAGGACCTGAGTGCATGCATTATGTGGTGGATCCTGGCATCTGCCAGGCAGCTGACCATTGCTTTCTCCTTATTCAACCAAGTGAGTGGGACATCAGTGTGCTTCACTATGGAGTCACCTGTGGCTAGTGTGTTCGGCATGCTGTTTTGCCTTAGGGGCTTTAGTTGAGAGACACACTGTTTAGGAGAGTTATGTGTCTCGTGATTAGTGTTGTGTTGTGGTGGTCAAGTGCATTTCTGCCTTGGAGGTCTTTGTTGTATGGGTAGATGGAGAGCCTCCATGGAGGTGGGTATATGGCTTGTGTTTTTATGTGAAGGCTGTGCTAGTTTGTGTTCTGGATGGCTATGTGTTTCATGTTGTGTGGTGCTAGTGTTGACCTTCTCCTTTTGGTCAGCTATTCCAGTCTTGGATGGAGAGTGCATGGCTTCCAATTTGGATATATAAGTGTATCTCTTGCAAGTCTGAGTGTTGGGAGGTAAGAGGAGTGGGTTGTTGGTGTACATGAGGCAGTTGCTACATTGCCTCGGGATGCACAAGTTCACCAGGTTAATAGGAGAAAGTACAGGGAAATTACCTTTAGACATGCCTGGAGGGGTGGGCATTAATAATAAGTGCTGGAGCTGTTTCCTTGTAGAAAGTTTAGTGTGGTAGCACTTTTGTGTGCTACAATAATTGGTACAAGAAGTTTGGTGAAGTGCTAGACTAATACGCTAGTTAAAGTGCAGGAGAGGAGACAACTATCATATCTAAGGGAAAAATTGTAGAGCAGACTTTGGCACCATTCAGAAGCTTACAAACAGTCCTGGATACAGCAAGTCTGTATCTGGACTAGTCTTGTTACAGGAAAGGCAGGAAATAAGTACAAATGTGGGATTTTAAACCAGATAGTTGAAAGAGATTGAAAAACTGCCCAGACTGGCAATAAACTACAATTTATGGGCTAGAAACCACTCCTCTTGTGATAGATAGGATACCTAGTGCTTACCACTCCCACTGATAAGATAGAAGGCTTACCTCCAACACAGAAAAGCTTGGGGGGCTCAGAAGCTTACATACAGTCCTGGATACAGCAATTCTGTATCTGGACTATACTAGTTACAGGAAAGGTGGGGAAAAGTGCAAACGCAGGCTTTTAAACCAGAAAGTTGAAAGAGATGGAAAAACTGCCCAGACAGCCAACAAACTACAATTTTCTGGCCAGAAACCACTCCTCTTGTGGTAGATAGGCTACCTAGTGCTTACCACTCCCATAATAAGCTAGAATGCTTCCCTCCAACACAAAAAGTCTTGGGGGGCTCAGAAGCTTACAAACAGTCCTGGAGACAGAAAATCTATATCTGGACCAGATTAGTTACAGGAAAGGCAGGAAACAAAGAATTTTTTTTTACAAAAAAGCAGCTAAAACACCACTAAAAACAATTAAAGTGCAGTGTAAGCTAGCACAGTTCAGTGTGTAGCAATATTACAGCAAATACAGTTAAATAAATGCAATTTATTCAAACTGTATTCTGAACTGAATTCAATTATTGTTTTATTCACCTCTGTACATTCAAAAAGTGACAAAAATACATTTAGTTGAGATGTACACTCAGAACACAAGGAGATTATAGCAAAAACATTTTTTTTTGTTTTTGTTTTTAGTAAATTGGAAAGGGAGAAAGTAAGAATAGAAGATAATTCAAGGTTAAGAACCTAAGTGGGTTGGCCTTCTCAAATGTTCTCTCTTTATTAGGTAGAATGAGCTAATGACACTAGACTGGGAGGAGTGTCCCAGATCAAATTTACAGTATGGGTAGGCAACTACAAAGCCAACAAGTATAAGAACAAGACAGCAACAGGTAGGGCCAGTGTTAAACTATTACAGCTACTAGCTGTAGCCATAAATGAAAGTATTAAACAGATAAGGGAGCAAGGAGACTCTAGAGAATGCTTTTAACTTTTAACTGCAAACAAATCAGTTATATGATACCTGACTAGAACACAGAATGCACAGAAAAGCACAGATAGAGCACTCACAAACAGAAAATACAACTCTCAGTGTGAAAAAGCAGTTTAGTATTAAGTAATTCAGTGAAAATGTAATTACAGTAATGAAAAGTATCTAGTAATGAAACATTCAGTTAAAACATATAAAGCAGTACACAAATGCAGTGAAACAGTAAAAAAAGCTTTATAACAGTATAAAATGTACTAGATTAGCTGTATAGCACAATTATAAGCATTAAAGAATTGCAATTCAATTAAATAAATGTAAGAAATAACATATTCTGCTCTTGGAATCTTAAGGAATTTCTGCTTTGCCCAGTGATGAATCACGATTCCACAGCCTGGTAAATACAAGGACAGCCCCCTAAAGGCACAGGGTTTATATACCAGAAAGGATGGAAGAATATAGAAGCTCAAATTACTACCCAGACCCTCTATCCCCTGCTCTCACAATCAATCATTCATGTTAGTGAAGGTCAGAAAACCCTGTTAGTCTCAATAACAAAAACGACAAGACACTATCAACAGAAGATGGCTGCCAGAAACACAGGAAACTCAACAAACAAAACTACCAGGTCTGGATAACAGCAGGCCTTTATCCAGAATATGCTACCTGAGTAGAACACAGAAACCTTACAATAAATGCACAGAAAAGCACAGATAGAACACTCACAAACAGAAAATACAAGTCTCAGTATGAAAAAGCAGATTTCAATTTAGTAGTTCAATAAAAATGCAGTGACAGTAATGTACACTATTACAGCAACTAGCTCTAGCCACTAAATGAAAGTTTTAAACAGATAAAGGAGCAAGGAGACTCTAAAGAATGTTTTTAACTGCAAACAAATCAGTTATATGATACCTGACTAGAACACAGAACTCTCATACAAAATGCACAGAAAAGCACAGATAGAGCACTCACAAACACAAAATACAACTCTCAGCATGAAAAAGCAGTTTACAGATAAGTAATTTAGTGAAAATGCAATTACAGTAATGAAAAGTATCTAGCAATGAAACATACAGTTAAAACAGTATAAAACAGTACACAAATGCAGCGAAACAGTAAAAAAGCTTTATAAACAGTGCAAAATGTAGTAGATTAGCTGTATAGCAAAATTATATGCATTAAAGAAGTGCAATTCAATAAAATAAATGTAAGAAATAACTTATTCTGCTCTTGGAATCATAAGGAATTTTTGCTTTGTCCCAGTGATGAATCACCATTCCACAGCCTGGTAAATACAAGCACAGCCCCCTGCAGACACACGGTTTATATACCAGAAAGGATGGAAGAATCTAGAAGCTCAAATTACTACCCATTCCTGTTGGCCCCTGCTCTTACAACCAATCACTTGTGCTAGAGAAGGTCAGGAAACCATGTTATTCTCAATAACAAAGAAGACAAGACACTATCAGCAGAAGATGGCTGCCAGAAACACAGGAAACTCATCAAACAAAACTACCAGGCCTGGATAACAACAGGCCTCTATCCAGATTATGCTACCTGAGTAGAACACAGAAACTTCACAATAAATGCTCAGAAAAACACAGATAGAGCACTCACAAACAGAAAATACAAGTCTCAGTATGAAAAAGCAGTTTACAGTCTAGTAATTTAGTTAAAACGCAGTTACAGTAATGAACACTATTACAGCTACTAGCTCTATCCACTAAATGAAAGTTTCAACCAGATAAAGGAGCAAGGATTCTCTAGAGAATGTTTTTAACTGCAAACAAATCAGTTATATGAAACCTGACTAGAACGCAGAAACCTCACAAAAAATGCACAGAAAAGTACAGATAGAGCACTCACACACAGAAAATACAACTCTCAGTATGAAAAAGCAGTTTACAGTTAAGTAATTCAGTTAAAATGCAATTGTAGTAATGAAATAGTATCTAGCAATGAAAAATACAGTTAAACAGTATAAAACAGTACACAAATGCAGATAAAGCGTAAAAAACATTATAACAGTGCAAAATGTAGTAGATAGCGGTATAGCCCAATTAAAAGCATTAAAGAAGTGCAATTCAAAGAAATAAATGTTAGAAATAACTTATTCGGCTCTTGGAATCTTAATGAATTTCTGCTTTGTCCCAGTGATGAATCACCATTCCACAACCTGGTTAATACAAGCACAGCCCTCTGCAGACACAGGGTTTATATAGCAGAAAGGACAGAAGAATTGTATTACTGTTCTTCCATCCCTCCTGGTGACAGTATAGCAACACAGAAATATGTAATACTTTGGATATCCATAACATTTCCATAAGAAAAAATACTACTAGATGATGTGAATGTCAATTGGTTGGACATAAACTCTAAATCCCCTACATCTAACATGAACTTATATGGTTTCACACAACTAATTAATAGCCCCACACATTATAGCAAGACATAAAATTCCCTATTAGACTGGATCCTAGTATTAGACCCTAGTAAGTACTCTACAATGGGTACAATGTCAGACTGTCTCAGTAATCATCTCTACATCTATAAGACCAGACATCTCATGCATCCAGTTAAACAGCATATTTATAAAAACCTTTCCAAGTTTAATCCAGAAATGTTCATTACTACAATATCATCTACTGACTGAAACTTACTAAAAATCCTCACCTTAGAAGATGCTATAAATTAATTGAATTCGACTTTTCTAAATATCCTCAACAGCCTTGCATCTCCTAGAAGGAAGAGCCTAAAAAAAATAATGCAATTTGGCCATCCAAAAAGAGTAGAATGCTAATGCATGAAAGAGAAAAAGCATGGAAAGAATGGCAAAAATATAAAACACTTCAATATCTTGAAAACTTCAGAATGCTTAAGAATTGTACTAAAAAGCAAATAGATGAAGACAGAAAACAACACTATAATAACTTTCAGAATAATACTAAACAGAACCCTAAAACATTTTGGACATTCATTAAAGAAATCTTACACCATGGCCAAAAATTCAACCCATACCCTACTCCTGATAACTCTCCACTCGAAACTGCAATACAGTTCAACTCTTATTATATAGATAGTATAGCATCTCTAACCAAGGATTCCTCAACATCTAATCACAACCCTGTCCAACAGCCACATATCACTATATCCTCTTTTACCTTAAACCTGTCCTCACATCCTATATAAAGATAGTGTTAAACAAACTTAAACCTTGCTCTTCTTCAGCTAATGACTTTCCAAGTGAGTACCAAAAAATAACAGCCAATAGCAATGCCTATCCAGTCTTAGTCCTTATAAGTAGGTCAATCCAGAAATGCCATGTTACCTCTCTCTGGAAAAAGTCACACATTATCCCTCTGCACAAAGGAGGAAATATAATAAACTTTAATAACTTTGAACCTATAGCAGTCTTTTTATCTCCCCTCATCAAAATACTTGAAACATTATTCAAAAACATTTTCTAGACTATTTCCTGCAGGAAGAACTCTTACCCCCTATGCCACATGGCTTCCATCCTTCCATAGTACTAGTACTGCCCTTCTAACCTATATAGTTACTGTCAATAAAGCTTGAGATGAGGCAAACTAGTGTCTTCCTTATTTCTAGACATGTGTAAAGCCTTCAACATAGTTTGTCACAGCAAGCCTCTACTTCAAATGTCTTCACTAGGTCTCCCTCAGCCCACCCTTCTGTAGTTCAATATCTACTTGTCCGATAGGTATCAGTCAGAAAATTGGCACCCCACACTCTCTCCTTCCATCCCAGTCACCACTGGTGTACCACAAGTCTCTGTCCTTGGTCCACTCCTCTTTAACATTTTCACCAACCCCCTCTATTCACCCACACAACATGCACCCTGATACAATATGCAGATGATTCCACTTTCATTTGCACATCTGACAATGTGGTACACCTCCAAAAAAATATTCAGGAAGCTTTAGCAGCCATTGAAATATGGCTTTGTAACTCACAAGCTATGCTCAACCCCCAAAAAATCAAGCTACTACTTTTTTCCCCAAATCCCTCTTTCATGAAAAACAACATTTAATGTCCTCTCTCTTTATAATACAGCCATTAAAGTCACTTATAACAGAAAAGTATTAAGGCTGACATTGGATGATAATCTTACATTTGACCTGCATATGCAAAATTGCATAAGAAAAACTCATCAAAAATTAGGGATACTTTACAGAGCCAAAACCTTTCTCACTGACGCAACTAAAACTAAACTTGCCACAATTTATTTCCTCCTTACACTTCTTTATGGCACTCCATTCTCACTGACCTCCAGGTTTCACAAAAACTAAAACTTAAATGATGCTATAACAAAGGTACTAAATTTGTAGCAAATTTCCCTTTCAGATCCCACCTTTGTATAGCACTAAAAATAATAAATTGGTTAGAAATGCATCATCAACCAACACATATCACCTATAAAATTATTCAGCATTCTGCCTGTCCAGCACTAAAACATATTGTACACAGCTATGTTCCTAGTTGGGCATTGTGATTCAGTGACCAAAATCTTCTGTCTGTCTACAAACCTACCCCATCTGCTTGGTGTTGTCTGTACTCCTACAAGTTTTCTAAGCTCTGAAACTCCTTACCTGCATCCATCAAATGAATATCCTCCCTCTCATCTTTCAAAACCACTTTCAAAGACTTCCTATCTTAAATCTGTCTCTGTTCTTGCTCAAAACCAGGATAAACCATATCCCTAAATGTGAACACGTACCTTTTCATTCCTTATAACCCCTTACTTTCCCATCTTCTCTTATTTCCTTACTTCTATCATATTCTCTTCTCTGAAATTTTCTCTAAATATACCATAAACCATTTTTTCTCTTACTTCACATTGCAATCCCTGTTTGTTTTAGAATAACTTAACTTTAATTTCTCTACAAACTGCCTACAATTTCTCTAAATGTTAAATGAATATCATATGACTTGTATTAAATCTTAGCCAATATTTTTATATTATGTCTAATTTGTTGTAATTGTTTAAGCTGAAGATGTTTTTCGTTTTATTTTTGAAGATTGTAAAATTATTGTTCTTAAAATATTTGTAATAATTTGGAGCATTTCTCCCTGGGCCTACACTGAAAATGGGCTTCTACCCAGTTGAACTTTCCCAGTAATCAAATGTCACTAAATAAATAAATAAATAAACAAATAAATAAAAATTCTGTAGGCCTTCAGTTGCATCCTTTATAGCTATCTGCATCTATACACTAATGAAATAAAGACAGAATACTGCATTTACTACTTTATTTATACTTACTAGCAGCTTCAAATAATCATGTACTTCTCCTACTCTGCTGGGTCATATCATTGGTGACTAGATATAGAAGGCATAAAACAATTGTCATGTATCTATAAAACCAGTAAAGTGGTGTAAAAGTGTTTATCAAAAAAATAAATAAATAAATAAACCAAAAAATAAGCACCCTGGTACTCAGTCTCCCTTCTTCACTCCGTGTTATTGTATAAAAAAATCAGTTAAGAGCTTTCATCAAATACAGTTGACTTCATGAGAACAAAGGCCTTTTCTTAAAAAAAGCAGTTTAAATAGGTTTAAAACAACCATAATTTGTTAAAAAAAGCCAATAAAAAACATTCAATTAGCATAAATCATGAATATTAATATTTAAAATAATCAGAGTAGGAAAAAGCATTAGGTCAATATCACTCACTGTCATATTAGTAAAACAATAAAACAAATGAAGGGACTTAGACTTTTCCTGATTTTTTTTAAATACTGGCAGGATAGTCAAGTAATCATTTAACCCTGGATGTACATTTGCACCCAGCCTTAACTGCCACAACAGCTCTTTTTTACACAATACATTTTGCCAATCCCCCCCCCTCTTGAATCTACTTGTCCAGTATCCAGAATGGCAAACTTAAACCCAGAAAAAACTTCACACTGTAAACTATGTCTAAACAGGGCATTAGTTTGTCTTTTATTTTTTACATTATATAGATGCTCATATATTCTGGATTTAAGAAGCCTCTCAGTCTTTCCAACATAAAATGAAATGCAGGAATTACATTTCACAAGATATACTAGTTTGCTGGAAAAACAGTTTCCTTTCCTGAAATACAAAGTATTACCATTTTCATTAGCCAAGGTAATAGAGGTACCCTGTAGAATGTAATGGCAATAACAACATCTACCACAGGGTCTGGTACCATTTAGGTTGTTGTTAGTTCCACCATTACTAATTTTACTTTCTAAAACCAACTTTAAATTAGGTCCTATTTTGGTAAAAAAGTGGGTTTTTCTCCCAAAACTTGGTACACCTCATTGTTGGTTTTGAACATACTCCAGTTTTTATTAAGAATATTCTTAAACCTATTGTATAGGGGACTATATTGAATCACACAGGCTTGTTGGAAATCAATATTTGTCCCACCATCTACATCTACACCTGCCTGGGGTGTTTTTGTCAAACCACCTACCTAAAAGTGGTATATATTTTTTACCCCATTCATCCAAAACATCTCTCAGAATTGCATCAATAAATTCACCAGGATAACCCCTATCTAAAAACATTTCCTTCAGATGTACAAATTCCTTTATTACATTCTCTTTTTGGGAAGTCATCCTGGCTATCCTAATAGCCTGACCTTTAATCATGCCTTTCTTCTGAAACAGTGGGCGATGGCTGTTATAATGTAAATAGCTATTGCAGAAGGTTTTCTTATGTTATACTCGAGAAATAAAACCTTCTTTTCCTTTTACTATCTTTGTATCCAGATAATTTATTTCCTCATTATGACACTCAAAGGTAAATTTTAAAAAAGTGGTGGTACTGTTCAAATACTCAATGAAAGCAGGTATTGAGTCTTTTTACCTCTCTGTAAAATAAAAATATCATCCAAAAACCTATTATAGGAGAGATTCTCTGAAAAATATTCACTTACCTGCTGAAAATATTGCGCCTCAAAAAAAATATAATTATTTTCAAGAATAAGGGCCATGATTTCAATTAGCATGGTAACCTGATCATGTTGTAGGTGAGAACAGGTAAAAAGTACATCCTCAAATATCGCTAAACCTTCTTGTTTGGGAATACAGGAAAAAAGATCCTGGACATCAATAGTCAAAAAAGTATGAAGACAAAAAAAGACATGATTTATGTGTTTGAGAAAAAAACTGTTTAAATTTAATGTGTCTCAAAAGGAAATTGTTTATTTTAAGGAATACCTGAATTTACAAGTGGTACCGCAGGGGTTACGGGTGTATAAATTCCCATTTGGACTACATTATGATGCTGATGTTATTGTGAATTTTGTTAAACTCTTTGATAAATGGGGGTTTGAACTTCTTAACAAAGTGTGCATTTTCATGAACAGATGGAAAAAAGTCTTCAAAAAGAAGTAGAAGAGTTAAATGGTATGATTCTAGGTGAGTTGTTGTTTTCCCAATATGAAGGGCTTTATAATAAAATCATTGACAGGGTAGAGAAAAAATGCAACAATATATTTTATAAAAAAATCAACAAAGTTAGATAGGAACCTTAAGCAATACAAAAATAATAAAGTGTACCCTACTAATAACCGTGTTTTTAGACATACTGATTCTGATCAAAGTGGGCTTCATAACTAATTTAATGGTAATAACAGGACCATGGCTGGTATAGAAGGGGATGATGAGAACAGGTATTTTGGAGAAGAAGAGAAGGTGGATTGGCCTGATCAACAGGATTTTCCAGTTTTAAGGCGCTCTGAAAGAATAGCAAACAAGAAGCAAGGGAGACAAACTGCATACAGCAAAGTGGTACAATACCCGAAAGGTTTCCCCAAGTGGCAGACAGGGAGGTATCAATATTAGGGAATGAAGGGCAGAACATTCTCCATACCTCTTATGGTTTCAATATTTACAACTACACTGATAGGATTATTACAGATGAACGTATTACATTATTTTCTAAAGGGTTTAAGTTTGTCCCCACCAAAATTCCTGATATTGCAGAGGTATTAATAGATGTACATCTGTATTTAAGGAAATTAAACTTGAAAGTTTTATTTTGGAAAAAGGATAGGGGCAATAAATCCATAGAAAAGAACATTTTTTTTAAGAAAAATAGTTTATTTAATCTGATCCCACATCCCCTGATAGCCATTTTGAGAAGGCTGTTAGAGATGATCTTTATAAGATGTGAGGGAAAAAAAAGTCTTTTTCAACCTTTACTCTAAGGAAAGGAGGCGTATTCAGGAACTAAGAGAAAACAAAAGCATTCAAATTATGACCCCAGACAAAGGTGGGGGTATTATAGTTTTCAATTCTGAGGATCATACCAATGTCATGCAGGAAATTTTGTTTAATGTCAAAAATTGCTCTCAAGTTTCCAAAAACCAAATACACATTTCTTATCAATGTATTGATAGCTTTTTATATGAATATATATTTAGATCAAAGAAATTCTAAAGAGGTTTATGATTTTTTTCTCTAATTCACATCCCAAAGTGCTGGTTATGTTTAGCATACCAAAACTACACAAGTGTATCGTGGCCCCTCCATTGAGGCCATTAGTGGCAGCTAGAGGTTCTAAAACACACAATTTAGCTGTCTATATAGACAGAATGATAAAGCATATTGTGGAGGGGGTACCACATTTGGTTAAAGATTCATGGGACTTCCTGGGGCAATTAAAGTCAGAATTATGGTCCCCGGGAGTTAATTTTTTGACTATTGATGTCCAGGATCTTTTTCCTGTATTCCCAAACAAGACGGTTTAGCAATATTTGAGGATGTACTTTTTACCTGTTTCCACCTACAACATGATCAGGTTACCATGCTATGTGAAATCATGGCTCTCATTCTAGAAAATAATTATATATTTTTTGAGGGGCAATATATTCAGCAGGTAAAAAGTGTAGGTAGCTATGTGGGCTGCTTGTGCCCCCATTTATGTTAACCTTATTTATTGGGTTGGGAAAGGGAATATGTTTTCAAAAGTGAATATTTTTCAGAGATTCTCTCCTATAATAGGTTTTTGGATGATATTTTTTACTTTATGGAGAGGTAAAAAAGACTCTATACCTGCTTTCATTGAGTATTTGAACAGTACCACCACTTTTTTAAAATTTACCTTTGAGTGTCATGATGAGAAAATAAATTATCTGGATACAAAGATAGTAAAAGGAAAAGAAGGTTTTATTTCTCGAGTATATCATAAGAAAACCTTCTGCAATACCTATTTACATTATAACAGCCATCACCCACTGTTTCAGAAGAAAGGCATCATTAAAGGTCAGGCTATCAGGATAGCCAGGATGACTTCCCAAAAAGAGAATGTAATAAAGGAATTTGTACATCTGAAGGAAATGTTTTTAGATAGGGGTTATCCTGGTGAATTTATTGATGCCATTCTGAGAGAAGTTTTGGATGAATGGGGTAAAAAATATATACCACTTTTAGGTAGGTGGTTTGACAAAAACCCCCCAGGCAGGTGTAGATGTAGATGGTGGGACAAATATTGATTTCCAACAAGCCTGTGTGATTCAATATAGTCCCCTATACAATGGGGTTAAGAATATTCTTAATAAAAACTGGTGTATGTTCAAAACCAACAATGAGGTGTACCAAGTTTTGGGTGAAAACCCCACTTTTTTACCAAAATAGAACCTAATTTAAAGTTGGTTTTAGAAAGGAAAATTAGTAATGGTGGAGCTAACAACAACCTAAATGGTACCAGACCCTGTGGTAGATGTTCTTATTGCCATTACATTCTACAGGGTACCTCTATTACCTTGGCTAATGAAAATGGTAATACTTTGTATTTCAGGAAAGGAAACTGTTTTTCCAGCAAACTAGTATATCTTGTGAAATGTAATTCCTGCATTTCATTTTATGTTGGAAAGACTGAGAGGCTTCTTAAATCCAGAATATATGAGCATCTATATGATGTAAAAAATAAAAGAGAAACTAATGCCCTGTTTAGACATAGTTTACAGTGTGAAGGTTTTTCTGGGTTTAAGTTTGCCATTCTGGATACTGTGCAAGTAGATTCAAGAGGGGGGGGGGATTGTCAAAATGTATTGTGTAAAAAAGAGCTGTTGTGGCAGTTAAGGTTAGGTGCAAATGTACATCCAGGGTTAAATGATTACTTGACTATCCTGCCAGTATTTAAAAAAAATCAGGACAAGTCTAAGTCCCTTCATTTGTTTTATTGTTTTACTAATATGACAGTGAGTAATATTGACCTAATGGTTTTCCTACTCTGATTATTTTAAATATTAATATTCATGATTTATGCTAATTTAATGGTTTTTAGTGACTGTTTTTTAAGCAATTATGGTTGTTTTATACCTATTTAAACTGCTTTTTAAGAAAAGTCCTTTGTTCTGATGAAGTCAACTGTGTTTGATGAAAGCGCTTAACTGATTTTTTATACAATAAAACGGACTGGAGACTGACAACCAGGGTGCTTGTTTTTTGGTTTAATTGTCGTTTATCTGTGTTTTACCTTTTTTCCTTATGGTTACTGATAAAACTGCTACTGCTATGCAAATCATTTCATTCACTACTGTACTTGCTTAGTATATGTTTGTTAAATATTTATTAGTATCCGAAGTCTCATACTATGCCAATATTTACTTTAATGCAAGTTATAAATAGTAGGACTATAGCTACATTCAGCTTGTCACACACTTTTATAAGTGTGCCCGATCTTGTCTATTTGGGGGAAATAGTGCTGTCTGCTATCTTCCCATACCATTTAAGTCTTGATTCTACTTTAAAATGTTATGGTTTGAATACCTAAATTGCATACCTCTCAACTGTACCAAATTGCTTGGTAAATACCAGTTCTGAGTGCAAAATATTGGGGTGTCATAAATTCCCGTGTGGCCCCTTTAATTTCCAAATTTCCTGTTTTTGTTTTTAATTTTTTTCCCCCTGACACCATTCCATGCAGGGCATGTGCAATGACGTCAGCTTCTGCAGACTGGTCTGACTGCATGTTTCTTTCTCGGCTTGTCCTCCAGGTAAAAAACTTCTTTTATTTATGTTATTTATTTAATAGCTGCAGTCAGAAATTAACAACTGCAGGCCCTTATTTAACAAGACATTTGTTTTACATGTGCTTAAGCTGCATTTTACTTATCTAAGTTAAGTGAAGTGTGTTTAAGTAACAGACAACAGGTCATATCCAGGTTATTTAACAACTGCTGCATTTTACTTATTTATGTTGAGCTGCTGAATTTACTTAAGGGCTGAAGTGTGTGTGTGTGTGTGTGTGTGTGTGTGTGTGTGTGTGTGTGTGTGTGTGTGTGTGTGTGTGTGTGTGTCTGTAAATGGCCCATTTAGGTATAACTGCTGGTTAGAAGTATTCAGACTCAAACCCTGCACCTTAGGTACAAGGAGAAAGAGCCTAATTTATCCACCCATACTACCACTTGTAAATCAAGGAGTTAACCATAGTTCTCAACTGTCCACAGTTTTAAAGAATGTCTGGAATGTTTGCCTCATACGTTTGGTCTGTTCCTCTTAAAAGTTGTGGTTTTCTGGCAAATCAGTGAGAGCTGAATTCACTAAGTAATGATAGCCTTTTAAGTTTCAGTCTTCCTATCTTTCAGGGAATGCATATAACACAAAACATTTTATTGTAGCAACTTTTCTAAGATTATACAAACAATGTTTAAAATGTGTCCCTGGTTTGCCCCCCCCCCCAATAAATTTTGGCTTTTTCCAGATTTCTCGTGCTGCATAATTCTTCAGGGAGAGATAAGTTTAGTGCTGCATATGCCCCATCTGTTTGTGTCATTGTTAGTAGCACATCAGGTAGAATACTTGCTTTTTGAAGCAGGAGCCTGTGGGTTCTACTCCTGCAGTATGTAGAAGGATTGCTGATACTATACTGTGTTGTACTTTTAAAAGGGGTGGATGCTTCATTCCTAAGAATGTCCTCTTTGACAGAGATACCTAGTAACTATGTACCTGTTATCAATTTGCCGTCCATTCCCTATTGTAATATTGCTAGCTTATCATTTTTTTAATGTAACATAGGCAATTTATTTCTCAAGGGCAACAGGCACTTTATTTGTAGACGAAACAATGAAATGTTGAGTTGTTTGCTAGCAGCAACCTCTTCATTAGTTGCAGATCTTTTTAATGTGGAATTATTTAGATGATTTTTATTTCTGAGAGACTGTGCATATTTATTGATACTGGTAGATTGTTTAAGTTTGTGTAGTCTTTTATGATGGAAATGTTCTGAATTGGGCAGTTTTGTCATCATTAGCTCATGCATTTTGTTTCATTGCTTACTTGAAAAACATTCAAAACAATAAATTTAAAAAGTGCTCAAACAAGTGTGCTGTATTATACAACAAATGTAATTTAATACAATCATGAAGGGGGCCTGTGATTTGAAAATAGCACAAAGGTAATCTTTACCCAACACTGGCCAGATACATTTTCTTTGAATGTGGGTTTTAATGTTGTTTTAATGAATGTGAGTTTCAGAGAAGTAGTAATGCTAAGTCTATTTTCATTGTGAGACTGTATTGCTTTGTTTAGCAGATGTCTGTTAGTGTTTGTGCTATAAAATGTTAAAGTTTTAAATGAAGTCCAAATAATCATCATAGAAGTAAATCAGTACACAAATTACATTGTTTATGGTAAACGGGGAGGAATAGCCAAGTAATGGAGGGCGGCAAACTCAAATACAGCCCCGGGTGGCACAAACTCAAGCTATGCCACTGATTAGTAGACCATGGAGAATGACTTTTAGAGGTCCTATCAAACTATATTATTTTGCTAAGATTAGAATATTGCCTACCATTAAATGTCCTTCTTATACCACAAAACTCACATATTGCACGTCACCAAAAACAAAATCATAAGGTTCATCATCTTCTCCATTCCCAGTGAACATTATTGCTACACATTTAAAAAAAAATGGTTACCATTTACTACGGGGTCTGGGATGGGGGCGGGGCCATATTTTGGTTGTCTGTTCTTCAGTTTGCATTTGAAAGTTGGTGTCCCACAATTCCACTGGAGTGGGTGGGGTTGCATTATTTTGTATGCAAATTTTGTGTTAATCAGCGTACAAATTTGTACCTAATTTTCATGGGCCTTTGTCCAGATTTTTGATGTTTCCAGGCTGAGAGGCATGCTAAATTGTACTTTCATGTAACAGTCTGCAAATTGTGTTCATGCAGAAGCTGCACCAAAAATATAGCAATTCAATGAAGTTTTCTGTTCTTTTCAATTGAGCCTTAATTTAAAAAAATATATATAACACTGTTACAGATGGATCTATACATGTACTTCAGGACAATAATAGTTGCTTTGGTAGCTTTCTGCCTAATAACTGTAAGCATATAAAGGGAGTATTTTAAAAATCTATACAGCAGTAATACAACTAGCCATTTCCCTCTATGTGCTGGCCATTCACTTTAAACCATAACCTCCACTCTCTCCTCCAACTTCTACTCTACGGGATGGTGCCTGATTCAGAGATTAGCCATCTTGTAGGTGCAGTTAATATTGTAGAAGAAATGGCTGTCTTATACAACTTTTACACTAATACATATGTCCTAACCTACACAAAGAAAATCCATTTTTCACAAAAAATGATCTGTAATACAATACTGTAAATGAAATTATGTGGCAATGAATTGTTTTGCTTGTTTATGTTAAATGCATACATTTCTTTACATAAAAAATATGTGCTCATGTAGATGTATATCTGTAATTTACAGACATATATATGCAGACTTGCATATACTTCATTACTCATGCATGCATTCTATTTGTATTTGTATAAATATGTTATCACAAAGGCATTCTATATATTTGTATACAGATGTAGTACTGTGAACAGATATGTTGATGCTTTCTTTTGCATTTTTAATATTATAGGTACAAATTTATACTGACACATATTTCTTGTAGCCAAAACTTTTAATTATGCAACATTCTTATACTTTATTTTTATCTTTAATATGACCAAAATACTACTACTACTACTACTACTACTAATAATAATAAAATAAAATAAACAACACTTACTGTAGACCTTTGTATTTCTCTCTGTTACCTTTCAGTCAGGTGGGTGGGCATATGCTTCTTTAGGTCATAGTACCTTTGGCTGCATTTTTGGCCAGAGAAGTTGATCCCCTGTCAGGAATGACAGATGCTAGCCCAACTCCTGCCAGATGTCATTGTTTTTTCTTTTCCACTAAAGCATGCCTGGATATTATCCAGGTGTGCCCTACTCAGAAGGTAGACCATATGATTGATCTCCTTATCTGACCTGCTAAGCATGACCTCATGCCTTTACAGGTGCTGCAATCATTTGCAGTACCTGAACCAGAATGAAGAAAGTATGAACATAGCTGTTGTTGACAGGTTTAGAACCACCCCCTCCCCCTCTAGGATGTCACATCACATTAACCAAACCCACTTAACCAGTAGGGCATTAGATCAGTTACTGTTATTATTGGCAAGTTTGGTTTTATCTAAAATGCTGCCATATACATGTTTCTTTCTAAAGGAATCTATTCACATTTCATTTGTATGGTGGGTAAAAGTAAGTAATGAAATCATAATTTTTATATTACTCACAATTGCTACTATTGCTGCTGCTGCATATTGCCTTAGCTATCTTTTGAGAGAATTGCACCTGAATGTTATTTATATATACCTAATGGAGTACAGCAACAGTATTAATGTTTTCTTTTGGGGGGGGGGTCCTTTTTGCAGAAATACATATAACTGTATGTGTGAGTACCAACACTTAGCAAATGATGAGTGCTTAGAAGGAATAAGATTGCCAGGTGATGTAAGAAGGGCTGGGATTATACTTTATGAGTGTGCAGTCTCACATGCAAAAGTCTCCATTTTGCCTTTTCTAAACATAGCGAGTCTTGAGCATAACTGATGCTATATGCATATTCCTATGCCATGCTGTGGACAGCTGCGGACTCTGCTGCTTTCTGCAGTGCATTGACTTGAATTCAAGGCCATATTTAATAAGCAGCCAAGACCTTATTACATGCATAAGTGGTCATACACATTTTCTTATTACTGTGATCATAGAGATAAATGTAAAAGTGCTTAATTTGCATACAAAATGAATACATTATCCTGAACACATGACTGCTTGAGTTAGGCAGCAAATGTCTTAGGAACCTACAGACTTTTTAAAGTAAGAAAAAATAATAGAAATACTGTAAATTAATATGAAACCATTCAAAATGGTGTGAAATAATTGAGTTTGTTTTAAAAATATTTTCTTTTAAACATATGACAGACATACTACAATGGCAATTACTGAGAAAACTATGTACTTTGGTGCCGTTTAGTGATTTTCAGTACATGGTTGAAATGCAGTGGTGTAATTTTGAGTTACTGCATTGACAAGATGCTTTGTTTACTAAACATATGCATCTTTACTCGTAGATTTCTGAGTGTGACTGATGAATAAAAAATGCCACTGTTAGGATTACAATAAAGCAGAAAGGGCTATGGGATGGATAATAATGCGAGTTAAGGGAAGCCTGCTAACAAAGGCATCCATTTTAAATGTTTTAAAAGTTTGAAAGAACTGATACATATGAGTTAGAGAAGAAGTTGTTTAAAGTAAGACAGCTGCAACTGGATAATGTGTATTTAAGGGAGTGTATGACTTGCAGAATTGTACCACAGGGGCTTAGCATCTTTAGAGTTCCCAATGGATTAGATTCTAAGGACCCTGTGTTTTATGAATTTATTAATTTGTTTGCTCAACATGTGTTTGTATTAATGGAATTAATTATTAAATTGAACTCTATGTTTATTCTGAACTTGCTTACAGAAGTTGAGCATTTGAATAACCTTATTCAGACAGATTTGTGATTTCATAATTATAGTGCAATGTTTTTGAATGTGTTTTCCATGACTGATAAGAACTGTGAAAGTACAGTAAAAAGGAAGTATAAAAAATAAATAGAGAGACTGACCAATATAACAAAAAAGAAGCCTACCCAGTTCAAAAAGAGAAGAGTTTACTTAATCTAGAAGTTATCAATGAATGTCCTATAAGGACAGAACATGTTGGAAGTGATGTTTTGGTGGATGTAGATGATAATATGGAGCATGGGAGAAATGATTATCATGGGCAGAGGGATACTACTACAGTTAGAAAGAATGTATAATATAGAGAATTTGCAGGATTTTCCCCCATCATCACATCAGAGAGACTGGCTAATCATGCTGTGAATTTCAGGTTCACAGGGCCAAGGAGGTATTCCAGAAGAAGGCTACACAATGTTTAAAGAGAGGGTTTATGCAAAATAAGAGAGGATATAGGAATGAAGAAGAGGAACAAAAGGGGAGGAAATTATTGAACAAGTCAATAGATGAAAATTGTGCTAGGATACTATTACCTCAGAATGTGTTCCACATTTTTAACTATAGTCATTTGGTTAGTACTCAAATTTATTTTACCATGTTTGAAAAAGGTTTGAAATGTATTCCTTCTAGGCAATTTGATGTAGCAGATACCTTATTAGAATTAAAATTAAACATCAGAAAGGTGAATCTAGCTATATATATTTTGGTGAGGATAAAGTTAACACTTATGGAAAGAGGATAGGAAATGTTTTAAAAAGAATGTCTGTGTAATCCACTGATGCATCCAATTTTAGCAGCATTTGAAAAAGCATTTATAAATTATCTAGGGAGACAAACAGAAGGAGGAATTATAATTTGAAAATAGAGGAATACAAACTTCTGAATTTCCTGGTAAAAATAGAATGGTTAGGGATATAGGTTCATAGGTTCATAGGTAGGTACTAGGCTATCAGCCAAGGAACTACGTAAGCCTAGTCAACAAGGTTCCCTGGCTTACGCCACCCAAGAAAGTTATTTTCCTGTGCCACTGTCAAGCAGAGACATAGAAGAGATCCACGGGGTGTATTTCCTATTTCCCATCCACTCATCAAGATTTTTCTTGAAGAGTGCTAATGAAGAACTTTGCTTGACATAGATGGGTAGCCTGTTCCAGAGTATGGGAAGTCTCTGGGACAGGAATCTATCCCTCCAGCATGTCCTGTTTATTGTGGTGACAAGGTTTAGGTCCCTAGAGTGTGTAGCTCGGAGGGATTTGGATTTCTTTAGGTGTAGCATGTCCAACAGCTCTGGGTTTGACATAGCTTTATATGTTAGGCAGAGATCACCTCAGAGTAGGCAATATGCTATGGAGTAAAGCTGGAGTTGTTTGAGGCGGTCAGTGTAGTGCATTTTTTTGAGGCCAGTAATCCTCTTTGTGAGGTACTTCTCTGGCCTTTCCAGCTGCTGCAGATGTCTTGTGAGGTACATTCTAAAAGGCGTGTTGTACTCTATAATGGGTCTAATGAGTCCGAGTAGAGGGTAACAATGACCTCTTTTTTCCTGGATGAGAACCCTTTTATGATGAGGTGTATCACTTAGAAGGACTTCCTGACTACTGAGGTGATGTGACTATCAAAGGGGAGACTACTGTCCACCTGGGTCCCAAGGTCTCTTATCACACTTTTGGTATTAAGTAGATTGCTGCCTATGTGGTAGTTCATGGGTACAGAGTTTTTACCAAAGGGATGACACTGCACTTTTTGGCATTGAGCTTGAGGCCATGGCTCTGACACCAGGTATCTGTCTCAGCGAGGCCCTTCTGTAGGATGTCCACATCATTTGGGGACTTGACTATGGCTCCTAGTTTGCAGTCATCTGCAAACTTCATTAGACAGAAGCCTTCTGTGTTAGCCTATACTTCAGAGAAGTAGATACCAAACAGGAGAGGTCCCAGGACGGAACCTTGTGGTACTCCACTTGTCACTGCTTTGAGGTCAGATTTGGAGTTTGCAACTTTTACAGTGTGGGTTCTGTCAGTGAGCCAGTTGGCAACCCATCTTGTGATGTAGGGATTTATACCTAGTTTGGTGAGTTTAGCTATAATTCCAGAATGGGGGATGGTGTTGAAAGCCTTGGCGAGGTCAAGATAGGCTGTGTGAACCACCTTACCCTCATCTACGGCTTTGGTGACTGCCTCAAAGAAGTCGATCAGGTTCAGGAGGCATGATCTGCCTTTCATAAACCAGAACTGGGTGGGATCCAGAGTTTGGAGGTTACCAATGTCTTTGTTTATGAGTTCCATGATGATATGTTCCATGGCCTTGCAGACATGGCTCGTCAGGCTAATAGGTCGATAGTTCCCAGGATCAGTGGTGGCTCCCCCTTTGTGGAGTGGGATAACTGTTGCTGTGCACCATTCAGTGGGCACAAAGCCTGATTCAAGGCTATTATTGAACATGTTGCTTAAGTGGGGAGCCAGTTTGTTCTGAAGTTTGTGTAAAACGCAGCCTGGGATGTTGTCCGGTTCCATGAATGCTGTGTTCTTGGCTTTAGAGAGTGCAGCTTTTATCTGCATAGCTGTGATTACAGGGACTCTGCATTCTTCTTGTATAGATATGGCCCCTTTAGGGGGGGTAAAGTTAGCACTGAATCTATCTGCTAGGATGTTGGTAATATCAGTTGGTTCTGTAATTTTTGTGCCATTGCGCTGTAACTCAGAGCAGATCTGGGTGTTGCCATCGAGATTCTTGACATAGCTATAGAATGCTTTGTGGTTGTCCTTAGAATTAGTGGTGATTTTGTTTTTGTAGCTAGCTTTGGAGGATCTTATAAGGGATCTCAGCTTCTTACTTAGGCTGACCAGAGAGCTCCTTCACTCTTGGGGTTTTACTCTCTTTTGCAACAGTTTTTTCCTTTCTTCCTATGACCTGATAAGGGTGGGCAAATATTTACCTGTGACACAATTGCTTATGCAAGTAGTATGCTTAGCATTTTACAGAACTCTGAATCTTATAAGTTTGTGTCAAGGAATGAGGTTAAATGGAGGAGCTTTTGTTGGATAATAGAATATCAATGGATCTTTACAAATTCCTGTAGGTGGATCAACCCATTATTCTTGGTATATTTGGTATCCCAAAGGTGCCAAAAAATATTTACACACCTCCATATAAGCCCATTGTTTCATCTAGTGGTTATAAGACTTACCCCTTTACAGAGTATATTGATACATTATTATAACCTATATTTTTTCAACAGTCCCATTTATTAATGGACTAATGGGACGTTTTGGGAAGATTGACCCCAGACACATGGAAACTGGGCTCTGGATTAGTAACAACAGATGTAATAGATTAATTTCATTCCAGCCCAATGAATTTGGGGTTGTCCCTTTTTCTTGATATATCAAATTATCTTTGGGATTTTTAGATGTTGTATTTATATTATGGAATGGAGAGGATGACAAGGTCAGTTAATTTGTTGCATTTTTTTACACAACCCCACTGGTTTCTTTTTAATTTACTTTTAATTATGATAAGGAAATTACTAACTATTTGGATGTTAGCACAGGGCATACAGATATGGGTTTCAAATCAAAGATTTATAGAAAGCCCACATTCAGCATCTCCTGTTTGCGTTATACTTGTTGTCACCCATATTCTTTTAAGAAGAATTTGATAAAAGGTCAGAGTATCAGTGTGGCTAGAATGAGTTCTATGTGTCAGGATCTGAAAACAGAAATGCAAAAATTAAATGATGTTTAGTGAAAGGAGATACACTTGGACTATGTTGAGGGATTCCATCAAGGAGGTAAAATATCTATGAGGAAGTAAATATAAACAACTTCCAGGGACTGGCCCTACAGGGATTGAGAAAGATATTTCTAAAGAGGTATGCAATGCTGACAGTTTTGAAAGAGCCTAACTAGCGGCATATAGTGACTCCTCTAGTGATATTAAAAACACAATAAAAGGTGATTGGAAGTATTTAATGGGGAATAATGAGATAAACAGAATTTTTGGAAAAGAACCCCTGTTTATCAACAAGACTCTATTGAAAAGATCAAACGTAGGGATGTGTAAAGAAGAAAATAAGGAAGTAACATCAAAATGTGGATTTTAAGGCAGTGACCATATATTTTAGAGGATAAGTTCATTATTAAAAAAAAATAATAATTGAATTTTAAAGCAGTATTTAAGGGTGGGAATTATGCATTGACTGGATTAATTTATTTGGCTAAGTGTTCATGATGTAATAGTTTTTATACTGGAAAGACTGAAAGGGAACTAAGAAAAAGAATATATGAGCACAGCTGAAATATGTAAGGAATATAACAAATTCAGATTCAGATTTAGAATAATTAAAATTATAGGCACAAACCCAGGGGGGAGTGGGAAAAATCTCAGAATATAGAAAATTGATATGGCAGCTTATAATAAACACTAGAGCACCACCTGAGTTAAATGAAATTATTTCTATAAGTTAAGAGCTGCTAAGTTATAAGATATATTTAATTCACTTGGTTTATTTATACATTAATTTTTTTAGCGATAATGATTTTTTTTTAGTCAGCTACTATATCGTAGCATAGGATTACAGAGTATTAGTAGTTTAAACATTGTGCATGATTAGTATAAGCAGCTTTAAAGTTTCAGATATTTTATACTTTGAATGCCAAGATGAGTCATAAAATTACAGTAATATATAAAATTTCTATTGTTCTCAACTTTAATATGTATGTTTTATGTATTTAAATTGTTGAGTTAGGGTGACTATTTAAGGAAGAGATGTTCTTTATTGTGTATTTTGATTAAGTCCCAAGTGAGAGATGAAATTGCATAATGCTTATGTAAAAAAATAATTAATTATTATTGTACCACTGGGTCATCTCCTATTTCTTAGCACTCTGTGGAGGTTAACGATGATTTTGTTAACTAGCTGATCAATTTAATGTTGTATGATAGTGCAAACATTACTTTAGGGCAACCTTACTTGGCTTGACTGAGATTCTGCATGAGTATGTGACTAAGGGATTTGTATTACCTACCTTTTTTATGATGTTGGTAGACATGCTTTCATTTTTTTGTTGTTTGACTAATGATTACATCAAAATTGTGTATGTATGAATGCAACATACTTTTATGTGCAGTGATAATGCAGAGCAAGGGATCAAGGCAAAGAAAGGACAGCTTCAGCCATGAAGAAAAATGCATCCTCATGGCAGCGCTTGGTACATATATAAAATGTCTGTTTGAGAAAGGTGGGCCCAAACAAGCTGAGATGGCAAATGCCTGGAATCAGGTTGTAATGTACATTAGTCATTGCAAGAAACATCACATTAACACAGTGCAAAAAGAGGGCAAATGATATGTCAGGATGTGCTACAGCCAATGTAAGGCAAAATGAAATTGCCCATGCCAGAAGGGGGGCAACACTTATCCTTTAACACTGGATAAGGAATACATTCATGGAATGACAATTACACAGAAGATGATGGCAGAGGAATAATCAGAGGTGCAGTGGAGACCGAATATGACCAGTTTCTACAACAGCAGCACTCAACTGTTCAGGAAAGTTGTTTAAAAAACAGTAACATATGTTTATATTCATATAGGCAATTGAATGCTAACATGGAAAGATTGCATTAAGCATATGACAATTAATATTAACAGGTAAACCCTCCACTTCTATACAAAATGATAATGAAGACTGTGCATAGTAAGTGTCTCCCATACCACCTTACTCAGCATGCAATAGAGTATGCTACTTCTTTATGGGTAATGTTTTCAAATAATTTTTTACAGGGTCAGCATTGGACACAAACAGATCCACTATACCAACTAATTTTAAGGATATCAGCAGCAGAATGGCTGTTTCTTGTGATGATGATGATGATGATGATGATGATGATGATGATGATGATGATGATGATGATGATGATGATATAGTTGTATTTATGAGGCACTATCAAGAAAGTGGCATACAGTCTGCAAGTTTAATTGCAGGATCTCACACCCCAACAATATATTAGTAACTGTGCAGGAATTGGCAATGCTTCACAAAGGCAAACAAATGTTGACATTACTCTCCAGCATGTATAAGGAGAAAACCCATAAACATCCACATCAGCATTTCCAAACAGAGTTGAGCACTTTCAGGATGATGGCAAAAATGCAATGGTAACAGTGTCCACAGTGATACCTTTACAAAGAAAAGCCAGGCACATGAATATGTTACGGCTACCCCAGGAAACAGGTAGGATGCCCAGCAATGTCTGCCCAGCAGAAATGTGCTGTGGCATTGTTAGGGCTAAGAAAATTGCCACAGAGAGTCAAATTTACCAGCACTACATGGAAATGGCAGAGTAAGGATAATGATATGATTGCACTGATGTGAAATATGGCGGCCCACCCAGAATTCATGTCTGCCTCCATTTGTACACTAGTTAGGACTTACTAGACTCAAGTTGGAACTGGTCTTGAAAGGGAAAGAGACACAGGGAACCGTCCAGACATATCACGGCAGATTACATGAGACTACAAGTGCTTATCAATAATATATAGTAATTAGTCAGTAAGCAAACAACAGATTTCATGCAGGCCACATTAGCTGAACCTGTCATTTAGGGTTACAGTCCCACAGCACTGTCAGAACAGTGTATATAGGATTGTCTGCTTCAAGATGGCAATGACATCAGGCCAACTCACCAGCTTAGCCCCTCTTCAAAATCACTTGCACCATCACCAAGCCTATGTTTACAAGATGTGTATGACACATGTTTAAGTCATGCACAAGAATGCAACATTGAGTCCTTTACATCTGCTTTCTGCTGGTCATCATTAGTCACAGTAGGATGGGTCACTTCACCGCCAGACTGGTGCATGATCATGTTGTCCAGAATGCAGCATGCAGTAAACATCCTGGATGCAGTAGATGAGTCATACTGAAAGACAATCCCAGACTCATCCAGTCACCTAAAACCTGGTTGGTCTCTCAATGGCAATAAGGATACTGGACAGGGCTATATCAAACTTTTCTTCTGCTGCTCCACTTGGAGCATCTTACCATGCACAAAGGACAGAAGAGTGAGCTAGTGTGTCAGATATGGGAATTGTATGCACTGTCAGGATGCTGGGCAGAGATGTTGGTGATGCACCCCCCCAATACATCACACTCTACCTACTGTGCCTGACAACTTATGGAAGGTAGCACTTCCTTTTGTGGTACGTCTCTCCCTGTGAACCAGACGGGTTTGTAATTACAACATAAGTACAATCTATTGCAATTAGTACATCAGAGAAATATACCCCCCCATAAAAGGCACACATAATCCTGGCTTGGTCCTGAGGTGACTCCAGGAAATAGACATACTGATGCACATGTGTCCCTAGTTTGTCTCCTCAAGACCATCAAGGCAAGTATAGTGAGAGAACTTCAGGGATTTTAGTCCAGTGTTCTTTTGGATAAGGAACTTTTCATTTTTTTTTTCTAATTCTTTGATATATCCAATGAGATATATTGTAAAGGGGGAGGGGGGTACTTGATAATTGGCCTGATCAATGCAGAGTGTAAGACAGTGATTACTTCTTTAGACCTTGATGACATTCCTATGGCAATTAGGTGGGCTAAATAAAAGAATTTCCAAAAACTGTTGTCACATGATGGTCAAAAGAGAAGGAACTATTGACGAGTGTACCTTTGTCCCCAACTACATTTCTGTTTATAGTGGTGTGTTGTCTACACAGTACAATCAGGGAAGGTGTTATCTCTCAAAAGTGATTATACTATATCTTTAGCATTTAGTTTGAACACATTTATTATACCAAGAGTTTGCAAAGGAGAGTTCACTCAGGATGGTTTGGGTGACATAGAGTGACTTAACAATAATGTTTGCATTCATCCACGTGCTTTGTTAATAGGTCTTGGATCTCTGTTTGGTGATCTGTAAAGTAAATAATACATAGGAGAGGTTCCAGCACTGAGCTCTGAGGGATACCACTGGTCACTTTCATACTTTCTGGTGAACTACCTGCAACTCTCATTGTATAGCTTCTGTCTTTCAGCCAACTTACCACCCAGCTGACCAAATATGGTTCAATTTTTGAAACATATGCTACTTGAATGGGAAGTGATGTTGAAGACCTTGACCGTGGGTCAAGTCTAACAAGATTCTTGATATCACTGTGTATGAGGTCAGTTATAACATGCTTTATGGCTTTGTAGATGAGGCTTGTAAGGCTGACAGGCCTGTATTTACCCAGGTCTTGAAAGAATAACTTTATTTTTTTACCTGATCTGTAAGAATACCAAAGAACTCACTCAAAGCTGATTAAAATGTAAAATGAGAATGCCATCTGAAAGAGGGAGTAGCTACTTCTGCTATTTTCATAGAGTAACTGCTGGTGAAAGGGCCAGCCAAATACCAACCCCTAAGCTGCATTCTAACGAAATCCTATTTTTTTTTTTTTTTTTGTAGGGGAGTAAACACCTTCATGCACACAACTCATTGCAGTCTCCATAGTAGCTGGGTGAAAATAGACCTCTCAGAAATAATGGATTGTTAATGGTGCTACAGAAAACGTACTGGCAAAGATTTTCTAAGGAAAAAAAACAAAAAAAAAAAAAAACAGTTCTAAGCTTGTTTCCCACCTTTCCCGTTACTAGGGTAGTCCAGATACAATTTGCTGTATCCAGGACTGTATTGTAATTTTCTGAGTTTCCCAGAACTTTCTGAGTTAGAGGGAAGCCTTCCAGCTTATCAGTGGAAGTGGTAAACACTAGGTAGCCTATCTACCACAAGAGGAGTGATGTATGGCTCTGAAATTGTTGTTTATTGGCTGTTTGGGCAGTTTTTATATCCCTTTCAACTTTGTGGTTTAAAAACCCATGTTTGCATGGGTTTGCACTTGTTTAAGCTACGCGGATCCAGTTTTGGCATCCTGTAGACTACAAGAGCAACAGATAGGAGAAAGAGAGACTTTAAGTGTCTCCATTTTTATTTTTTTATTATTATACTGCATTCTACACTTCATTTAAGTATATTTTTTCATTTAACTGCATTTATTTTAACTGTATTTGCTTTAATATTGCTACACACTCAAATGTGCTAGCTTGCACTGCATTTAAAGTGTTTTTATTACTGTTTTAACTGTTTTTTTTTTTTTTGCAAAAAAACAAAAAAAAGCTCTGAGCTTGTTTCCTGCCTTTCCTGTTACTAGAGTAGTCCAGATACAGATTTGCTGTATTCAGGACTGTGTTGTAAGTTTCTGAGTTCCCCAGTCCTTTCTGTGTTAGAGGGTAGCTTCCAGCTTATCATTAGGAGTGGTAAGCACTAGGTAGCTTATCTACCAGAAGAGAAGTGGTTTCTGGCTCTGAAATTGTAGTTTATTGGCCGTTTGGGCAGTTTTTCTATCCCTTTCAACTTTCTGGTTTAAAAGCCCGTGTTTGCATGGGTTTGCACTTGTTTGGCGTCACCCAGCACCGCTAAGCTGGGGTAAACTATTACCAGTGCCAGAAAGTCTGTTCTTCAATTTTCACCTTAGATCTTGTTAGTTCTCTTCTCTCTTGCACTTTAATTAGCTTATTCGTCTAGCACTTCATCAGGCTTTTTGTAGCAATTATTGTAGCACACATAAGTGCTATCAGCACTAAGCGTCCTATAAGGAAACAGCTCCATTACTTAGTAATGATAACTATCCCTCCTGGTATGTCTAAAGGTCAGTTCCCTGTGCTTTGTCCTATTAACCTGGTGAACTTAGGCATTCTGAAGCAGTATAACAACTGCCTTTTGTACACAGACAGCCCTCTCCTCTTACCTCCCAACACTCAGACTTGTGAGAGATGCTCTTATATCTCCAAGTTGGAAGTCATGCACTCTCCAGCCAAGACCAGAATAGCTGGTCAAGAGGAGAAGGTCAACACTTACACCACACCACATAGAACACATAGCCCTCCAGATCACCCCCCATCACAGCTCTCACATAAAAACACAAATCACACACCCACCTTCGTGGAGGCTCTCAACAGAAATCTACCCAAACAGCAGAGACCTCCAAGTCAGAAATGCACTCAGCAGCCCCAACACAGCTCAAATAACAAGACACATAGCTCACCTACACAGTGTGCCCCTCAACCTAAGCCCCTAAGGCAAAACAGCTTGCCCAATGCACTAATCATAGGTGACTCAATAGTGAGGCACACTGATGACCCACTCACTATGTTGAATAAGGAGAAGGTAACAGTCAGCTGTCTATCAGGTGCCAAAATCCAACACACAACACACGCACTCAGGTCACTCCACAAGTACAAGTATGACTCTTTCATTACCATGTGGGTGCGAATGACCTGAGATGCACCTCTCTGGACTACATGAAAACAGACATGGTGGAGCTCTTGGATTATGTGGCCCAGACAGGTATGACTCTAGCTCTGAGCAGCATCCTACCATCACCCAGAATGATACCATAGTACAAGCAGAAAATTATTGTCTTTAAGAATTGACTAAGTTTCTGGTGTCATTCTAAGGAGATCCAGTATCTGTCTGCTTGGGATAACATGGTTGATAGACCTTGATGCTTTGCCAGAGATGGCCTGGATCTGTCACCCCTGAGTTTATGGGTAAGGTTTCTGGGTAATGGCTAATGCTCTTTCCACCCCTATAGTGCCTTTTTAGGCAGTGTTCCAAAAAGCAAACTACCACCATAATAGCTATAAATGAATGCAATCTAAGGGTCATGCTGCTCAATGCTAGAAGTCTAAATCTCAAGAGGCATTTGCTCGAAGCACTCATCAAAATGGAGAACATCAACATTTGCACTGTAACGGAGACCTGGTTTAAAGCAGCAGAAAGCACCCCTGCACTACCATGCTATAACACATTCCACACCTTTCAGCACCAAAGCATGGGCCGAAGCTCCAAAGGCAGTGGTGTCTCCATATTTATAAAGGATATGCACACTTCCTGACTGGTAGCCCAGAATAATGCATCTGAGATACTTCAGGTACAACTAACATTGGGTAAGATGACGATTCAGGTTGTAGCCTGCTATAGGTCCCCAACCATGTCCCAAGACTCTCACTCCACGTTCCTAAGCATCTTGGAAACTATTAGGGTCCAGTCCAACACTCTCATACTGGGTGACTTCAACTACACCATCCATCAACTGTGAAAACTACTCATGCACCAATACACTGGCTCAACGTTTCCTGGAACTCATCAATTCCAATGCCCTGGACCAGCTCATTCTTACCCCCACTAGAGGAAGCAACATCCTTGACCTGGCTATTACTAACATGGGCAACTGTAGCTCTAATCCAATAGATAATTCCTCCATGGTTAGATCCAACTACAATCGTATCACCATGGAAATCCACAACTCACCCATGAAAAACTTCTCCAAAGCTGACTTTGGGCTTCTAAAAAGAGATGGCTAACTTTACGGCACCAATGCCAATGGAAAATAGATGCATGATGCTGAATCATACACCAGTGCTCTCTATGAATACATACATAAATGCATGGAACTAGCCATACCCACCAGAACAAAGATGCTATCCTCGAAAAAAGGGAAGCTACTCTGGTGGCCCCTACCATTAATAAACTTTACAACAGGAGGAAGAAACTGTTGCAGAAAAAGGTAAAGTCCCAATACTGGAAAAACTCCCTTACTAGCCTCAACAAAAAGTCGAGATCCCTCATCAAAATCTTTCTAAAGCCAGCTATGAAGGCAGAATTGTGGCAGACACTAAAAACAACCAGAAAGCCTTCTATAGTTATATCAAGAATATCCACGGTAATACCCAGATTTGCTCTGAGTTACTGCACAATGGTACCTCCTATACTGAGGCAACAGATATTGCCAACATACTGGCCAATAGATTCAGTGCCAAATTTACCTTTCTCTACCCCCCTAAAGGACCATTCACAATACTGGAAGAATGCCAGGCACCCAATATTACTGCAGCACAGGTTAAAGCTGTATTGTCCATGGCCAATAATACAGTTTCCATGGGACCCGACAATATCCCTGGCTGTGTTCTACATGAACTACAAAATGAACTGGCTCAACATCTATGTGTCCTTTTCACTCACAGCCTCACCTCCGGCTTTGTCCCTAATGAGTGGCACACTGCTACAGTCATCCCTCTCCATAAAGGGGGAGTGACAACAGATCTTGGGAAGCATCGCCCCATTAATCTGATAACTCTGATATGTAAGGCTTTGGACCACATCATCATGGACCTAACTAAGAAAGACATAGGGAATCTCCAAACTCTATATCCCACAGAATTTGGTTTTGTAAAAGGTAGATCATGACTTTGCAACCTGGTTGACTTCTTTGAGTCAGTCACCAGAGCTGTGGATGAGGGCAAGGCAGATCATGCAGCCTACCTTGATCTGGTCAAGGCCTTTTATACCATTCCTCACTCAGGAATTATTGATAAACTCACCAAACTAGGCATCAACCCCTATATCATTATGTCAGTTGTAAATTGGCTCACTGATAGAACTCACAGTGTAAAAGTAGCGGACTCCAAGTCAGACTGCTTACCAGTCATGAGTGGAGTCCCACAGGGATCATTCCTGGGTCCTTTCCTGTTTAGCATCTACTTCTCAGAAGTCCAGGCCAATACAGAGGGACTCTGGCTGACCAAATTCACAGATATCTGCAAGCTGCAAGCCATTATCAACTCCCCAAGTGATGCAGACATCCTACAAAAAGGCCTCACTGAGACAAATGACTGGTGTTGAAATCATGGCCTTAAGCTTAATGCCAAAAGATGCGTCATCATCCCCTTTGAGAAAAACTCAGTTCCCACTAATTATCACATTGATGGGAGCCACTGAACACAGAAAGTGTTAGAAGAAATCTGGGGACACAGGTTGACAGCAACCTCTCCTTCAACCACCACATTGCCACTGTAGTCAGAAAGTCCTTCTATGTGCTACATCTAATTACCAAGGGTTTTGCATCCAGGAAGAAAGAGGTCATCATCTCTCTCTACTCTTCTCTCATTAGACCAGTTATCGAGTATAATGCCCCATTTGGCATGTAACTCATTAGACACCTGCAACAGCTGGAGAGGCCACAAAAGTACCTCACAAAGAGGATCCTATGCCATAAATGGGTCTATATTAGATCACTAAATGCTTAAAATAGTGAACGGTGATTAATCGACCCAATGTAAGTGAAAGCTTACAATGTCGGAGTGTCAGAACAGTGACTTTTTTCCCAAGGGCAAAAAAATCGCTGTTCTAACAAAAAAAAAATAAATAAAAAACAGTTTCAAACATTACATTAAGTGGAGGGCTTTGCCCCCCAAACCCCCCGATGTGGGGTACTGCACCCCCCACACCACCCTACTTAAATATACCAACTCCGAGACCGCACTACAGTGCTGAAAACAGCAAAGTACCAAAGCGGTCAAGCGAATTCTTTCCCAGGGAAAGAATTTGCTTAACAGCCACTTCAATATTTTGCGTTTTTAGGCTATGTTTGACCAAGATGCATGCAAAAGAATGCATCTTTGGTCTTGTAATATAGACCCACCATAAACACAGCTATTCTCTGTCTCCTATCGTCTACTAAGAGGCGATTTCTGCTTGACTTACAAAGCCATGTCTGACCCAGCTCTGCTAGAAATGCTACATCTAAAGAAATCCCCATCCCTCCACATCACACGTTCACGAGACCTCAGCCTCATTACCACAATCAACAGAACATGCTGGAGAGACAGGTTCATAACCCAGAGACTGCCCATGCTCTGGAATAAACTTCCCATACACATCAAACAGAGCACCTCACTGGCTCTCTTCAAGAGAAATCTTGATGAGTGGATGAGAAATAGAAAGTTCACCCTGGGGATCACTCCAGTGGTTCTTCTTGATAGAGACACTGGTAACTAACTTCGGGTGACACAATGTCAGGGCACTTTTTTGGGCTAGGCTTGTAAAGGCTCCAGGGCCATTAGCCTAATACACACCTATGCACCTATGAACCTAGTGTGCTGCTCATTGGACAAGGTAGGTAACCTGATTATTTTATAAAGGACTGTGGGAATGTGAATTATCAAGACTCATAGCAGTTATTTATATGCACATATTTAACCATATTGATTATTTGATAAACATACCTCAAAATATAAAAAAGTGGAATGATAAGTAGATGAAGATCTTCAAGAAAAATCTCTTTTACTTCAGTGCACATAGAAACATACATAATTACAAATTATTCATTACACTACTTACATTACTTCTGTTTTGAAACAGCAGCAAATTCATTCATCAGTGAAAAGTGTGTAACTTCTATAATCAAACAACAGCTTCTTTTCACTGTAAATTAAAGCTTAACACCACGATATCTGAGAAAACATACCTATTTCAGTACACTGTTTCTAGGAAATGGTAAATAACGGCAACTATATTTACTTATTTGGCAGAAATTTGAGTTAGTTCTTTAAAGACAAGTAAACTGTTTTTGAGGACATATAAACCTTGACATACATGAACAGCAACATTGCATTTATAACTAAGACATTGCATTTTAATCCAGTGTGATTACACAAAATAAAATATTTTAGTGGGGCAAACTCCTAACACAAGCACACACACACACACACACACACACACACACACACACACACACACACACACACACACACACACACACACACACACACACACACACACCTGCTAATTTAATACACTAATACTGACATCACCGGCCACACCCCTTTGGAGCAAAGAGAATGTTACTGTTTCCTAGCTATCAGCAGTTGCAGCTATGCAGCAATGTGACTTGTTAGTACATTGGTAGATGCATTAGAACTTCATTTTTAAAACATCAGTTGTTGTTTGTTACTTATATTTTTTATGATTTTTTTTATATAAATGATTTAGTGGTTCAGACAATGTCCTCTGTGCTGTGCTATGTTCTGATTTAAATTTTAACAGCCTTGTCCTTTCATAACATTTTTCTTTACTTTTTCTTCATGCTATTTCCATAATCAATGATAAAGTTAAAGTTTCCTAAATACTGGTAAAAAAAAAAGAAATCAACATTATATTTTTTCCAGCAGCCAACAGCCAATCATATGTATCTCCACTGACCTTTATTGTTCATTGGATTTCTTACTTTGACCAACTAGATTACTTCACAAACTAGGGCATCTCTATTCATGTTGCAAAATAATTGATGGACAGCAATTTTTATTGCAGCAAGAGACAGAAACAAGATCAGGACATCCAAAACACCCAAAACAGTATTATCTAGTTCTCATGGACTTTGCTGTAAGCCCTAACTTCCCTTGTGAATGCCTTGGCAAGTTGTCAAAGAGTGAGGAGTGCAATTTGAGAATACTGCTCACTTGGATTAGTAATGTAGCCTTTTACATATATATATATATATATATATATATATATATATATATAAGGTCGATAAGCCACAACATCGACAACCAGTTTACCGACACCACATAACCGACAGTTCACAAACACGAAACCTCACATGCCCGACAACGAAATTACTGACACCACATAACCGACAGTTCACAAACACGAAACCTCACATGCCCAACACACCATAATAATGACAATCAACAAACAAAACAAATCCCCTGTCCAAAAGCACACACACAACACAAGCACACCAAAATCCTTACAAACCCACACTAAACCTCACATACACAACTATCTACAACCTTAACCCAAACCCTAACCCTAAGGTCCATCACTATCGCACACTTACCTAACACGCCTAACCCTAACTCACTTAACCCGCCTAACCCAAAGACTATCACTACCGCACTTACCTAACCCACGCCCTAACCCTAACTCACTTAACCCGCCCCTAACCCAAAGACTATCACTACCGCACACTTACCTAACCCACGCCCTAACCCTAACTCACTTAACCCACCCCTATCCCTACAGACCGTCAATATCGCACACTTACCTTACTCGCACCCTAACGTCTGTCACTACGGCATACTTACACAGCCTTTTTCCATGTCAGTGTTCTCAGCGTCGGTGTTTTCATCCGTCGGTCTTCTCAGTTGTTGATCTTCTGGCGTCGGTGTTCTCGGTGTCGGCGTTCTGAGATGTCGACGTTGTCAGGCGGACCCATATATATATATATATATATATATTATATATATATATATATATATATGAACAGGCAAGGTCTCATCAATCTCCTGACTGCCTGGCTAATCTTTGATCACCCAGGCTGCCATCTGTCCAGATATTGTAGTAATTGTGAAGGCTTAATTTGTATATATAACAGATCTGGTTTAGCATAAATTGATATATTTCTTCATCTTTTTTAAGGATATCACTCAGAGGAAGAATGGACTGTCTAGCATCAGTTCATTTTTACTGGCAGAATTATTTTTATTTACACAGCTCGTGGATCCTCTTGATTTTTTAATAGGGCAGCATCAGTTGTATGTCTATTTGGATCTGAAGTTGGTTGAAGTAGGGCCATCAATTAAGATAGCTATGAACAGGAGTTTTTTTTTTTTTATTTAAACTACTGATGTCAGCACTAGCAGAAATTGTCAAGGTGGTATTACTTTCTGAAGTTTATTGATCATGCACCTCATTCCAGATGTTATAAGAAGCAACCTGCTCAAATTAATATGAAAGTTAAAGGTCCTTAATGAATAAAGAAACTGCTTTGGAAGTACTTTTGTCAATGAAGACATCAAAAGCAAGAAAAGAATATGTTTAAAGTACACATGGCATGTAAAAATGAAAGCCCGCACATGTTTTGGATAATAAAGTTTATTTCTAACCTTGTGTGGCACTGTCTGATATTGTATTCAATAAATTGAGCAGTTAAAAAGACAATAAGTTAGCTTTATTTTACACCATACCACTGAATAAACATGCAAGCTACTAAAGGAAAACACTATATTTGTACACATTGGCAAAAACAAAAAAAAAAAAAAAAGATTTTCTCCTGGGATGATAAAAATCTTGCACCTCACAAGTAGTGAGGCTGCATCCCCAACCACAAACTAATTCCAAAATAAGCCCACCCCTGAGAAAGAATATTTAAGGTAACCTTTTCAGTGACAAAATCAAACCCTGTGTTGTTATTCTCTAGGTGAAACATGACATTTTTGCAAAGGGACAGAAAGAAACTTCTAGTTTTTGGGCCATTACTTTAGTGACTTTGGGTCCCACTTTATGTTGGCTCCCTCATCTGTCACACGCCCCATGGATCATTTTTGTTATACACTTTTAATATGGCTTCTGTGTGATCACAGATAAGCACTTTGAGCAGGATTTGTCTCAGGGGTGACCCATATGGTGTACTGTTTTCTTCTACTTATCCTTTGATAGCTTTGCTGATTTCTGACCTTTGTTACCTGTTATATAATGATGTATTTACATTATCTTTGCAAGAAACCTGTGATATAGTACAAAGTCAAAGGCCCTCTTAACATCCAAATAGTTTACATCCACAAGCTACCTGTTTCCTGTTTACACAGTCATAGTCTCCCATAGGATCCACTGTCAAGAATCAATGCTAAAATTCATAACAGGACATTGTCAATTGGAATACTGTTATGTAGTGGTCAATCTACACAATATATTGCAATGGTTTTAAAAACCAACATATGTATTGTCTAAGGATACTTCTTTAAACAAGAGCACTTAATTCTACAATAAAACATAAAGTATTAGCATATCAGGTATTGGACTCTGCTGATTATCTTTAACATTTAAATTGAGTCCCTTTGTCTCTCGCATTAGATCTTTGACAGTTATCAACGTCTAGTGTGTGGAAAACTCTTTTTTCTTTTTACTGACAGATGACCTCATGTTATGTCTTACCAACCCCTGCAACTTCCCCTCACTTTGGTTTTAGAAATTGTTTCAGAATTTTGTCCAGTGCCTGAATATTAATATAAGTATGTTAAAATTCAGACAACACGCATCTGTTATTTCATCTTTAATAAAATTAAGAAATCTGATATTTTGACTGTGATTTGGGATTGATTTATTTTATTTTTATTCATTTCCTTTGTTAATCAGGTAAATTAACTGGTCCTAGACACAGGACCATTTTCAATCATGACCTCAGACACATGGCCACAACAAACATATAGCAGAGTATACCTGCACATGAATAAATAACATAAATGCACAGTACTGAACAAGCTACATGCATTGTTATTAGTTCAGTACTTCATGTGACCTAAACAAGTATGCATTGCCTAATAAATCTGATTAATAATAAAAACATTCACTGAGAAATAGACCACAGAAAAAACACCGAAAGTCTTCACAAAGGAACAGGCGAACACCATAACTGTACGTGATGGACAGTTTAATAACTCAATAATGTTAATAGATTTCATCTCAACAATTAACAGAACTTCATCAGAACCAAACACAACCCTAAACAATTACTAGCAATACTTAAATCATGTGATAAAAAAATTACCAATCAAAATGTGAACCCATAAAAAATTAGACTTATTTCATCAATTAACCTTAAGTTTGTTAAAAAAATGGAAAACAATATCACTAAAAACATCAAGAAAAATATAAGATCATTACAAGAAAAAATATTGAAAGATGCAGGTGAAATACACAATAGTGTATATATATATATATATATATATATATATATATATATATATATATATATATATATATATATAAAACTATTCTCTAGAAGACAATCAAATAATGTTTACCCTAATTTTGAGTGTATTAGAAACACAAATATCATCATTAATGCCTGGTGGTGCTAGTCCTAAGTTACCGCATTCTTTCAATGTGGCCCAACATTTTTTTCCAATCACCTCCACTGCTTGGTATGCCTACCTTCTCCAAAATAGAAAATACAAAATAATCAAATTTCTAACATTCACTAGAGTGCCTAGCTAAGGCATTCTTAAAATCTGATTTGTTAATACAATAATAACTTTGATATATCCTCTTCCATAAGGGGTTCTCAGTCTTGCCAATATAGAATGAGGGGCATTTTGCATAAGTTGACAGGTAAACCACATTCATTGTAGAGCAATTATACCTTCCTGGCTTTACCCATTTCAACATGTTGTTATAAATGTCCCCTACCCAGTAATATTAATATATTGACACTGACTACATGCTGCACAACTTTCCATTACTTTGGCGCTGTTAGTACCTACCACTATTGGTCTTTCCAGAACATTTGTAATATTAGTGCTCCTGTTATATATGACAGTCTTGCCTCTACCAATCAAATCAGATGGAAGGTCAAGATGTTCAAAAATGTTCCAGTGTGTCCTCAGGACTCCCCCAATAATATTGCTTTTACCTGAATAAGGGGTGACAAAAGTGGTAACAAAAGAACAATGACCATCACCAAAGTCCACTTTCTGCATTTGCACCCATTGTTACAAAAAATAAATAAATAACATAGGGCCAAAGCCTGTGTTTCTCTTGGAGCAAACATCTTTAACTATTACATCCAAAAATTTATTTAGATATTCCCCTCTCTAAAAACATGTCCACTATAACCTGCAGCTATGTATAAAACTGGTTGTCATCTAATATCAAAGGGGCCAGTGCATGAGAGGGGTGTCCTCCATCATCACCAACAAGCAGAATGCACCATGCCTGTAGCTGTAGTGACTCTCTGCTTCCACTACACATTTCTTTTGAATTACATCTTTAGACAGTGTTTGTTGACCCTAGTGAGTGAGATGAGCTGGCTAATATTGCTCACTTACATATGGATGAAGACGGTGTAGGTCTCAATAGATAGATTGCACAAGAACAACTCCAGCTTAGCCATGTGCATAATGGGTTTATAATTTAAGAGAAAATAAAAAAGTTAAGAATGTTTTATTTTCGTAATTAGCTTTTGAGGATTTTATGAAGGATCTCAGTTTCTTACTGAGGCTGGTGAGGGAGTTTTTTGCATCCTGGGATTTTCCTCTTTTCTGCAACAGTTTCTTCCTTCTGTTGTATAGTTTGTTTATAGCAGGGGACCACCAGATTGGCTTCCTTTTTTTGGAGAAGAGCATCTTGGTTCTATTTGGGATGGCACGATTCATGCATGAGTGGATGTGCTCGTACAGTGCCTTAGTGTAGGATTCTGCAGTGGAACTTCCAGATCCCATCTGCATGGGTGTTGTGAAATTTGTCACTTCTGACTTCAGTAGCATGAAGTTGGCTTTGGAGAAGTTTTTTAAGGAGGTTTCCTTACTGGGGGGTGGGGGTGGGATGTGGATGTCAAAGGTGATTTGCTTATGGTCAGACGTGACCAATGAGGGGGTGACCACTGGTGTGGAGCATCTATCTCCCATGTTGGTAATGACCAGGTCTAGGATATTGGCTCCCGTGGTGGGACAATGGATTAGTTGATCCAGGGCATTGGAATTTATGAATTCCAAGAACCGTTGGGAAAAGAAGTTGGTACCCGAGTAGTTTTCCCAGTTAATGGCAGGGTAGTTGAAATCACCCAGTATTAGGGTGTTTGGTTGTATCTTAATATTTTCCAGTATGTTTAGAAAGGTGTAGTGAGAATCTTAGGGCATGGTGGGGGATCTGTGGCAAGCTACAATTTGGATTGCAGTCTTACCTAGTGTTAGTTGCACCTGGAGAATTTCAGATGCATTGTGTTGGGCAACTAGCCTGGAGGTGTGAATATCCTTGGTGAATATGGACACTCCTCCACCTTTAGTGTTTCGGTCTTGGTTTTGTGGCCGAAAAGTGTGGTAAGAATTGTAGCCTGGTATTGCAGGGGTGCTCTCTGGAGCCTTGAACCAGGTCTCAGTTACTGCACAGATATCGATGTTCTCCATTTTTAGGAGTGCCTCGAGAGAGTGCATTTTGAGGTTAAGACTTCTAGCATTGAGTGGCATTACCTTCAGATTTTGCATGCTTTTTTACCATCTTTTACCATAAGACGTTGCAGGTGAGTAAACTGCTCATTGATCTCCAATTCACCCTCCATCTTCATAAATCCTGCTGCATAAGTCTGGCTTCATGTTCAAGTCAATAAAAGGCATCTTGCCCACAACCACTGGGTTTTCTGAAGTGCCTGGAACAGCTCCTCCCTCCAGATTCGACATAATATATGCAGAAGAAAAATCCACTAGTATGAAATAAAAACATAATACCAAACAGAAGTAGAGCTAATAAATTATTTTACTGCGCAATTAATCTGGCACCTCAGCAGTTTTACCTTCAACTGACATTTTAGTGCAAAGTGCAATTCACTTAAATACATTTCAAAAAACCCCAACATCCAGTCAAATGTATTCACATACATTCAGCCATGATTAACCCTTAACTAATGGATTTTTCTTCTGTATATATTATATATATATTTCCCTCAGTTGTGTCAGGTATTCCTAAACCAAGTTGTTCTGGTTCCATATGTTTTTGGGCAGCCCTTTATCATTTAATTTGGAGGCATTTATGCTGGCAGAAGTACGGTCTTTCTAGGGCTTTGACACATAATTCATTGCATGGCTATTTTTATTAGAAACACCACCCAGTACCCTAATTCAGCCTAAGGCAGATTTCAAGTTGTGCTTAGTAATGTTTCTGATAAAAAAAAAAAAATAGAGTACCAACAGAAATTGGAAATCCAATCCTGCTACTTTCCATAGACATGGAATAGACATGGGCTGCCTATAAAAATAGAATATAGTTTTAAAGGACCCCATGCAGATTTATGCATTTTTTTCCTTTGTCTGAAGTGTCCTTTTTTGCAAAGAACAGTAGGCAATGCTTCGGTCTTGTAGTCCAGGTACGTGACAAAGCTATGGGAGGTTCCCATTTCATTTTGGTCTAAGTTCAAGATTAAATTTGCTTCCACTTTATTTTTTAGTTCTACTAAATCAGACATCTGCAAGAAAAGTTCCATGTGATCATCCTACTCTTTGCAGAAGAAGACAGAGTTCATAGTGTTGAGTATGCAGTACAAATAATCACGTTGATGTAATTTGACACAAAAAGTTACAGCTAAAACATCTAAATCACATGTAATTGTAATACTGAATGATAACCAAACACTGCAAAATAATCATTCCACAGAGGGCACAACATATCTGCACCGATCACTGTGGGAACTCTGTCCTTGCACTTCCATCTCTATTCTACCAACTGCAAGTTCACACAACTCAAAGCAAAGGCAAATGTGGAAAAAAAAACATAAAGCATTTTCTTTCTTGCTTGAGTCCTCTGACATGTAAATAAAACATATTTGTGGTAAAGCAAGCTCTGACAAAAAAAATGTCAACAAGCTAGACATATGCAAACTTATCAATACAATATTTTACAACAAAATCCAAGAAGATCAGTAATAAATAACTTTCAAAAAATTTCAGGCCTCCACTTTAATAAACAAAAATCTGAACATATTATTCTTAATGACAAAGGGAAATCTCAGCTAGTTACTCAAAGCATCACTGGAGAACAAGTTAACACAGTAAACTATTTAGGGATAACCTTATGCAAAAACTTGGAAAAAACAAGAGAAACAAATTATAAAAACATAATATCTCAGGTAAATACTTGTGTATGCAGCTGTAACAATATGTTTTTTTTTCATTTGAGGACAGACTGCAATTGTTAAAAATGACTCTCCTTCCAAAAATGTTATATATTGTTCTGGCTCTAGACACGCATCTTAGGAATAACTATATTAAACTCATAAATAAAACTTTATTAAACTTTCTATGGTACCTGAAAAAATAGGATTGTGTATATGCACCATATTAAATCTTGGGATGGTGGGATTTTAAGATTTCCTGACTTGGAAACCTATATTAAAGCATCATTACTTAAAAGTGCATTAAATTGAATTGATTCAAATTACAACTCAAATTGGAAAGATCTCCATATAGCTATAATGCGGAATGAAAACTCACTGTTATGTAAAATTCCTTCCAAACATCCCTCCAATAAGTTCTGGTCTCTTCTTAGTCACACTGTTCAATATAATGTGACAAAACCCACAAAACTAAACTATCTACATAACATTATTAACGACTTTAGAAAAAAAATAATATACTCAAATGCAGATATCAAATCCTGGTTTGACCTAATAATCCCCTTTAAAAATCACAAAAAAACTTCCCAGGTAAGCTTCACAACATCTTTAATGAATGGGAAACTAAAAATTGTATTTGTTGGAAACAATGTATTAAAGATTTGGAAACTTTACAACTTCAGCAAATTATAAAATACTATAACTTATCACTGCAAGATTGGTTATTACTACAAAGTGTAAATGCTTATTCTCAAGAATTATGCAGAATTATTCAGAACTCTTCATATTTAGATCAACCTCCCTTAATCACAATCATATCTGAAATATTATTTAAAGATCAACAGTTTGACAATTTAGTATCCAAAGTATACAGCATTTTGTTAAATTACAGGTCCATTTTAACAATTAAGTAAGGGAACATAGTGACTAAATGCCTACCACACAGTCCCTTCCATACAGAAAAATGTAAAATTCTACCTTCAGTAAAATGTATTCTTGTGGCCAATATTGGGTGCATTTACATGGAAGTTTTTAGACAGAACATTCTTAACTCCTGACAAAATTGCTAAATTCAAAAAATCAAATAACATCATTTGCTGGAGATGTCTAACATCAAATAATGCAGACTGGTTCCATATTTTCTATGATTGCTCTAAACTAATGAATTTGGAGAGATATTGATGATTTTCTTTCAGCTTTATTTCCAGATAACTTCACATTAACTAAAAATTGAATTGTTCTTAATGTTGCTAAAACCTATTCTTTGAATAAATCAAATTTCATTCTTATTATGGACAATATTAGCAGTAGCCAAAAAATGTATTACAAGGAAATGGACCTCTACCACCTCTCTGACTCTTGGTGAATTTTTCTCCTTACTAGAGGAAACTATAAACAAGGAAGTCAGAACTAAAGAACTTGGAATATATCCAAGGAGTTTTACCAACAATCCATGCACAAAGGTTTCAAACCCAATCAAGACTTTCTGAACTGATTTTTAACCCTGTTTAATCATTATTTGTTTGCTTCACTGAAAATGTTTTCTTCAAATATTTGTAATATTCAAACATTTTCAGGCCTTTGTAAATAATGTAAATAGTTGATTTAGTTTCATTGTCATTAAAAGTTGTCTCTTCGTTATGATCAATGTATTAGACAGTGTTTATTCTTTTATTTTATCTTTAATAAAAATATTGGAGAAAAAATGCAAGAAGATAAAATGAAAGGAACTACCTTTGTTCTATACTTTGTGTAGAGTTGAAGTCTCATTTCAATTACATTTATTACTTAATGTGATTTGTTCTTGTCTGTTATGCATAAATATCTGTTCAACACAGAAGTGTTATTACACACTGAGAGGTCAATAATATAATGTTGTAGTGTATGGAATGCCACAATTGCCTTCGAAAACCATGAAAATTAAAGCTCATTAAACATCTTTGTGACAATGTTTTTAAGCACTGTTGAGATCAAGTCTTGCAAGTTGTAAAATACTTCACTTTGCAAGACTTAAAAATAAAAAATACAGCAGAATGAACTGCCTAGCAGCTTTTAAAGGCATTCCATCTTCAGAGGTACACTCCTTCTGGTTGCTCTCTGTTCTGAGAGCAGTAATTGTTTTATCATCTGTCAAAAACTTTAAAAGACAATAAGACGTATTGTGTTCTTACACTTTCTTTGTCAGTGACTAAAGTTCCACGTATTAAGAAGTCTGATAGATTTGCACTGATGACATTCCTAATTATGTTTCTTGACTATGGGCCTGAAGTCTCACCACTCCAACTTTTCTCACTAGGTGAATTTCATGAGATTCTTGCCTTGAATCCATAATAAGATGGTTGCAATTAGAGACTCAGTCATAATCTTCTGGGTTATCCTGGTTCTAACTTCATTTACTTATACTATTACATGTCCTCCTTCCTTTATGAATTTATTGCTTCGCAAATTCCAGTCCCCCCCCCACCGTAGCTGTTTCCCTGGGGTTTGAATTTTCTCTGGTATATTTAAAGTGAAAGTGTTTATTTTGTGGAAATTTTTACCACATCACTTGTAAGTGAGATGATACAGATGTGCAAGATTCCTTTTAGATAATTGAATGGTTGGCAGAGAGTGTATCACTAAGATGTTGTTCTATGTCCCCATCATTTTGCTTCTATATTGTTGATCAGGTATATTAAAATGATAAAGGTTTGACATTTATCAGACCATATTTGCTTAGATAATTTCATTTCAATGAAGCTATTACTATCATTGTCAGATATTAATGGCATGCTTTCTAGATGCATCATTATAAACTAAAAATGTTGAATTTATGTCTCTTGTGAAGCAACTGCCTTATTCACCAGCTGCTCATAAAATATTCTCCCTGATTTAGTAGGAAATACATTTTGAATTAACCTATCCCTAGAGTGTACAAATCAGGTCATGGATGCTTTGGATTGAATTTCTATGTGACATTGTCTTTTTAAATATAATCACTGGGATACAATTGATTTTGTAGGAAAACAAATAACTTAATTCCACTTGCAGATACTGCAAGCTATAGAGTTAAGAGAGAAGGCTACATCTGGCACTATGACTAGGACTAAGAAGAAAATGCTTCTTATTCAGGAACAATGAATACCACCACCATTTCACTGAGGCTACAAGGAATGAGGAGCAGAGAGGCACCACAGGAGGAAACTGGAAAAGCAAGGATGGTACAGCAGATGTTCATCCATTCAGCTGTACACACTGACTATCTGTAGCCTTTCCTCATACGTACTACTTCCTGTACAACGACACCATCTTTGGAGACTATTGATAATGCATTGAACCTCCTCAGGTGATGAACATCAATAGAAAAATAAATGAGTTATGGTGGGTTATAGTACTTTTAAAGTATATTAGTCACTTTGTGCCACAAATAAAAATAACAAATCTGTCCTAATCATGTACAATACAAAATTACACAGTTTTTGATACAAAAGTAGTGTTGTTTTTGCAGATAGCCCACTAAAATGTTCTTGGAACTGGACCCATCCCTACCATGGCATCATGATAGACTGAATCTACAATGACTCTTTATTAAAATAAATGCATACACTGCTGTATTTCCATGGTAAAAGCATCAACAGGAGTTTCTTGCCTCTTAGAAAAACAAATTGTCAGTTAGGTTTTGCAGACAGATTGGGCACTTTACAATCAAAATTTGCATATGAAGATGTAGCAGTGAATCACAATGTAAGTAAGAACCTACACTTCTAAAGAAATATGTTGCCTTTGGTTATCCATAAAGCTTTGCAGATGCATGTAAACCATTACACAATGCCTATTAGAGCATGATTTTGCTGTGGTTAAACACAAAAATGAGTAAACAGTGAAGTAAAAAAAATCAAATATCACACTATTAACTTATTTTTTACAACATCACTTTAATATGAGGAGTGTAAGTGGAAATAAATTTAATTTTAAAAAAAAAGATGTTTTAAAAATAGATCAATATACTTTCTTTAAGAGGGTTTTGGTAGAGGAGAGGATAGAATAAACAGAGGTGTTAGGTGTCTGATGTAATGACTGGGAGGAAATAGTATATAAATATATGGTCTTTTGAGAAAGGAGCTACGTGTCCCTATTCATCTAGTGCAAATGATAAGGGTGGAATGCAGACATAATTAGCAAAAGAGTTACTTATTGGACAAGGGAGTGGTCTTGCACAAAAGAATGCATAACATTACCTCGTGTACTAACTGTTATTACTGTGGAAGAAACAGTGATAGTCTGTACCATGAAATTCATCACATAGTTGTGCAATTGTTTTCACTTCACTTAGGGTTTTATTTCATCTTGGTGTGATAGTGACATGTGTTGGCTTTATGTACTGCCTCTGCCCGTGGATGGAAAGCTTCAGGGAGACAGAAAAAAAAATGTTACTAGAAAATCAGTGAGTAGGATGTCCCACCAAATGGCTATCTAAATAGTAGTATAAGGGTTATCACCCAACTCATAAGCAAGGTATGACATCCTGGTCCATGTAAGTAATAGTACCACTCTACTCAGCCCTTATCAGATCCACCATTGAGTATAATTCCCCCTTTGGCATGGACCTAACCAGACATTTGTATCAGTTGGAATGCCTTCAAAGTTCCTCACATGGAGAATCCAAGGTATGATTACCCAGTCCTTCACAGATCACCTTAAGGTCCTATCTCTGTACTCAGTCCCCTATAGGTTACTGACAGGCGATCTATGCCTAGTATATAAGACATTTTCAGATCCAGCTGTAATGGATCTTTTGTACATTTGCAAGACAAACAGTACCGGAAACACTAGATCCAAGGATTTTTTTCTGCAACATAAAAGGAACCTGCTGGAGGGACAGATATGTGTCTCAAATAATCCCTGTCCTATGGAACAAGTTTCCCATTTAGTTGAAACAGAGTTCATTTCTGACCCTATTCAAAAGAAAACTTGGATGGGAAATCGAAAATTCACCCTTAGCCTAGTCTCCATGTCTCTAATGGAGATGTCTCTAATGTCCCCAACTAATGTAGCTTCACCTCACCCCCTGCATAACCCTTAGCTATCTCTTTACTAACTTATCCTACCATATAGGTGTCCAAAGAACTCTGTGGCAAGCTGGGTCGGGTTGTGAAGCTAGGCTTATAAAAACCCTGGTGGTCATTAGCCTAGTATGAACCTATGAAGCTTCGCAAGTTCTGGTATGAGATTACAGAAGAAAGAATGCCAGGAGACCGAATGCCAGAATTTGTACTCTGCAAGACATAATGACATAGTAGAACAGGGGCTGGGCAATTTTCTTTGTTAAACAAATGATTAATATACACAGCCAGGAAATAAACAAGGAAGGCAGGAGGATATGTGAATCACAACAATGTCTGGAAACTTTAATAGCAGTCACACAATTGCTTCTCAGGAAGACAAGATTAATAAGGTGCGACTTTCCTCTCAAGAATATAGAGTTTATTTGTTTTAAGTGCTTTCTATCACAGAATGGCTTATAAAGGTGAGTTGCTGCTGCTGGGACCCTTGAAAAATGCCAGATGCAGGTTATCACCCATCGTCTGTGCTACACACAGAAGCTGAGTCATACTGGATGTCATACCTAAAGCATGCTTAGACATCTGTGAGAGAGAAAGCACAGGTATGGTCTTCATAAATGGGGATGATGGATGGATGGATGGATGGATGGATGGATGGATGGATGGATGGATGGATGGATGGATGGTGATATGTTCTTAGATCAGTAGGCACCTAAAGAAAAGAAAACAAAATGTAATGGCTTCAGATTTGTTTGTGTCTTTTGGCTTTTCCCTGTTAGGGGTCGCCACAGCGGAACTCCGATCCGCTAATGTTTGGTAGTGGATTTTTACGTACCGGGTTACCAGCCCTGATGCACAACCTTCAATGAAGGCACGCCCCAGTCACGTATGCCTCCGCACAGAAGACACTCTAGCTGAGAATCGAACAGGACAATGTCTTACTGTGAGGCGACAATGCTACCGCAGCACCAACACCGCAGTGTAATGGCTTCAGACAGTGTAATGGCTTCAGATCAAAAAAACATTTAAGCACCCATTTTAAGTAAAATTTTAAAGTAAATGCTATCAAATTGCTGTTTATAAAGATATGTCAAATAAGAGTGTGGAAATACATCAGCACTTAGCAGCCAGTGCTAATGTAGTGGCACTTCTGCCCATTACTGACAAAACAAGGTAGAAAGTACTTAAAGTAAATGAGCTCAATATTTCTGAGAAGATTGTTGCACCTATACCATCTATAATATGCATCAAAGAATGATTTTGAAACATGCTCAAAATATTAAACATGGAGAAGAAAATGGGTCAGTGTTTAGTGGCTTAACAGATAGCCCACTTGCCTTTGGTGCTGGAAGGCGAAAAGGCTGTGGATTCTGCTCTCAGTCCTTGTGACTGAATTAATTTTCAAATCATTAATAGTGCAGTTCAGCATTAGAGGGTGCTGCACTCTTAACTGTGCCATACTTTGTATCAGACATAAAATGGAGGCCCTGTCTGCTAAAGTTGATTGTAGCTCACATGGATGAAAGAGACTCTAAGGCACCATCAAAAACAGTAGGAGAAATTTTCTGATGCCTTGACCAAATTTCCCCTCATAACATATGTATCACCTCAGGCCTACTCTGAAATGATGCCACTAGCCTAGAGGTGGCAACACAATCCACAGTCCACAGTTGAGAAACAAACATCTTCAAATATTAGAAGCAATGTCTAAGCAAATCGGAAAACTCCTAAGTATTCTATGCACCACTGGTCTGAAACTTATTTGGCACAGGGGCCAAATGATGAGGATGAGTACATTGAGTCAAGTAAGGTTACTCAGAAAGATATGCCTTTTCACTCAAACAGATGCAGCAACTGAGGGTTCCTATCATGTAGTTGAACTGTTACAAGTTCGAATCTCATATGGTCGAGACCATAAATTCAAATTTGTAAAAGTTTGAGCATTTGAATGGAAATCTCCATAAGCGGAGGTTTTCATTTTGTTCAATGGGGTGTGATCTCAGAGTTGGTATATTTAAGCAGCAGGGGGTGTGAGGGGTGCATGGGGGCTTGTCCCCCTGCTTAAAACAGTTTATTTTGTTTTCCGTTGTTTTGTTTGTTTTATCCATAGTCAAAGTTTTGTAACTTTGAAAATAATGGTTCAAACATTACGTGCTCGAAGTTATAACACTTCGACTATGTGATATAGACCCAGCAAATGGACATAACAGTCACATTAACACACACAGACACACACACACACACACACACACACACACACACACACACACACACACACACACACACACACACACACACACACCAGTCACATTTATACCAGCATATCAGTTATTCACATTCCACATTTACAGGACTGCGGTGGTGGTGCTGTGGTAGCGTTGTCGCCTCACAGTAAGACGTCCTGTTCGATTCTCAACTAAAGCGTCTTCTGTGTGGGGTCATGCATGAATGGGCATACCTTCATTGAAGATTGTGCATCAGAGCTGGCAACTTGGCATGTAATAATCTACTGCCAATCATTAACGGACCAGAGTTCTGCTGTGGTGACCCCTAACCGGGAAAAGCCGAAAGACACAACAACATTCCACATTTACACATGCAAGTACACACACACACTAGTCACATTCCCTATTCACACACACAAAAAAACACACGCACACATATTTATACATACTCCATTTACCAAGTGATTCCACTGGCTGGTTTGCTTTTAATGATTCCACTTGTTATCCAAAACATGCAGCAGTATGAGATATCATTGCTGGGAAGCCAGTTTTGCATAGCTCAAAACATCCAAGTGTTTCTGCTTTTAGTGTTAGTGTTCCAGGAAGCTCACTCTCTCTCTCTCTCTCTTTCTTTCTGCATTCAAGCCAATGCTAAAGGCAAGCTAAGCCACAAAGACAAACATTTAACAATGTACTAGTGACTGCAAAGTGTCTGGCCTTTTATAAAGGTGGATAAGTGGGCTAGAGTGGGGCAAAGGTTCATTGTCCAGAGATAAAGTACAAATGGAACACATCTAGCTCATGGGCTGGCAGTTTGAGACCACTGCTCTATAGTACAGCATATCACGGAAGAACTGATTAATTCTAAATGAGTGGAAGAATAACAGCGTGATTTCATCTAACAAAGATTAGAGGAAGGAGGTGACATAGCATTATATGTAAGTAAGTCTGACCTCATTTGTTGATAAGTAGATAAAGGAAATAAATACTGAACATATTGAGGCTAACAGAGCACAGGATTAAGATAATATGCAGAAATTACTTCAGGAAAATCATGCCATATGTTATTAGACTAGACCACTAAAATAATAAAAAGGAGAAAGCTTGTAAATTTGTATTACACTGAAATTGTAGAAATGCAGAATATCAGAACTATATGTAGAATAGAGACCTCAGTTAACACAATAAGAAACAGTGTCTTAAGAATATGACTTATTACTTTGCTAGTTAAAGTTTTATTGTTTATTTTCTACAGTTAATGGACACTCAACGCTCTTGTTTTAGAGTGAAGTGCTTATTTTTTCTCCGACTAATTTTGGAAGAGATTTGACAAAGTCTCACAGAAAAAGTTTAATTGCAAATTGACAAATCCTGAAGTAGGTCTCAAGAAACTGCATAAACTAAATGGACCATGCCACAGAGGGGAAAAAAACAGGTAGTCATACATGTGTGTTCACCTCAAGAGTTAGTTTCTAGAACTACTCCTGTTCAAGGGTTATATCAGAAACACTGAACATAGATAAGGGGACATGAATGCTGCTTTACAAATGGAAAACAGATTAAGCAGCACCAATTTAGACAGCATCATTGAGGAATGAGCAGGGTGAGGAGGAATGTTGAATAGGGGTTATTTTTTATTTTTCCTACTCCTTGACTGACCTTAAACAATCAAGGCTATTCAAATGACTATCATGTGCATGTATTCCTTTAGCAGAATTAGAGCCAGGCAGTAGGATTCAAATGTTACCACACTATAGGTAAAAAATTGTTTTCATAATACTGCCTATGTTCATAGGTTCATAGGTTCATATGTAGGTACTAGGCTATCTGCCCGAAGGCATTTATAAGCCTAGCCAGAATGTGTTGGCTTTTGCTACCCCCTTAGATTAGTTCCCTGTGCCTCTGTCCAGCAGATCCACTGAAGTGATCCCCGGGGTAAACTTTCTGTTTCCCATCCACTCGTCAAGGTTTCTCTTGAAGAGGGTTAGTGAGGAGCTCTGCCTAATGTAGATTGGAATCTTGTTCCAGAGCATGGGGAGTCTCTGGGACAGGAATCTATCCCTCCAGCATGTCCTATTTATTGTTGTGGTGACGATTAGATCCCTAGAGCGTGCGGCTCGAGGGGATACAGTTTTCTTTAGGTGGAGCATGTCCATCAATTCTGGGTTGGACATGGCCTTGTATGTCAGGCAGAGATCACCTCTGAGTAGGCGGTATGCAACCGAGTACAGCTGGAGTTTCTTCAGTCGAGATGCATAGGGCATCTGCTTGAGGCCAGTGATCCTCTTGGTGAGGTACTTCTATGTTTTTTCCAGTTGTTGCAGGTGTCTTGTAAGGTACATCCCAAATGAGGCATTGTACTCTACGATGGGTCTGATGAGTGATGCATAGAGGGGCCCAATGACCTCTTGCAATCTGGATGCAAACCCTTTTGTGATTAGGTGGGCCACATAGGATTTTCTAACCACTTTGGCAATGTGATTATCAAAGGAGAGGTTACTATCTACTTGGGTCCCCAGATCCCTTATTACATCTTTCGTACCTCACTTTGCAGTCACTAGTACATTGTTAAATGTTTGTCTTTGTGGCTTGGATTGCCTGTAGCATTGGCTTGAATGCAGAAGAAATGAGAGAGAAAGTGAGAGAAAGAGAGAAATAGAGAGAGACAGAGAGAGAGAGAGCTTCCTGGAACACTAACACTAAAAGCAGAAACTCTTGGATGTCTACCTCTCTCTCTCTCTCTCTTTCTGTAACACACACACACACACACACACACACACACACACACACACACACACACACACACACACACACACACACACACACACACACACACACACACACACACACACACACACTATGCAGTGACATAATGTAATAAACACAATCATACTTATCTGTAAACACTGCCTAAGCAATTTTGACCTGCTGTGAAACTGGAAGAGCATTATTTTTTTTTTTGTTATTTATTTGCATTTGTTTACCAGGATAGTCCACTGGGTCAAGTAGAGCCCATTTTCAGTAGAAGCCCAAGGAGAAAAGCTCCAGACATAGTACAATTAATACATAGTGCATATGTAGAATTATATGGCAACATATTGTATATATACTATAAAGTAATATGGTAACACACTGTACATATACAATAAAGCAATACATTACATGTGAGCAGCATAGCAATACATTATATATGAGCAGAATAGTACAATCCAATGCAGCAGCATACAGTGGAGAGTAGTAAGCAGTCCTGTCAGAGCAACATACCATAGGACAATACAAGACCAGTCCTTAGAGAGTTAGATCATGGCTCGTTGCAATATGTTTAGCAGTAGGTGCAGTTAGTGATAGGAAGAGCTTGGTGTGAAATCTAGGTAAGATGGTAATCTCAGTAGTTTGTTTTGGGCCATTACAATTGTCTGATAGAAATTATATTGAGATCCATGTCCATCAAACTTTCATGGTATTTCACTCCAATTAATCATAGCCCAGAAATATATAGTGACTATTTTGTAATAATAGGATTCAACATTCAGTCCTGTCCTCTCATCACTATCTTTGGGCAGTTTGTTTGCTCTCCCCATGACTGTGTTGGTGCTCTCTGAAGATGCAATATTTTTCTTTCATTCTCCCTACCTAAATCATGCTGATTGATTGACTGCACTAAACTATCTATATGTTCTGCAGTTACTTTTGCCCTGGCCCTGTGAACATCCACTGGCAGAAATGTATTTGGCAAGTAGGGGAATGAAACGATAGCTAGGCCCTTCTTCTATATAATACATGCATTTGTGCATACTTATGGACAACTTTAAAGCAATCAATCAACCCAGGCCTTTCAACTGTCTCTGTTTTTGGATTAAGACTCCCTTTTCAGGCTTGATTTACTGCTGTACAGGATACCCTATTTTTGGAGGTTTGACCCTAATTTCAGGCCTGATTTACAATTTCACATAGTTTTCTGAATTCTGTCTTATTTCATCTGATTTTGAAGGTGTCTAGTTCACAGTAAACTACACTACATGATTGACATACTTGTGGCACCAATAATTTAAATAAAGGACAAATATCTTACATCTTTTTTCAGAAGCAAAAATAAATTACCTTATGTGGTAGAATTTTGCAATACAGTTCTTCAAAGTCTATAGATGTTACATTGCCTTTTTGTTAATTATCTTTTTTATATTTCCCATCTTTTTTGTCGCTCTTGTTTTTAAACATGTTTCTGTGTAGTGTCCCACATTCCCACTAGAAGTGAGAAGAGCTATGTGCTATTCAAATATTCAAACATATATATTTAAATATTACACTAATTAGATATCTGGATTTTTTCACAATATATCCACTTTTCAAGGGTCTTTCTTCCTACTTTCAATGTCTGCAGGTTGAGAGGTATATCCTTGTACCACATCTTTGGAATGTGGGAGAAAAATGTAGCACCAGGAAGTTCTATCTTAATCCTTAAATAGTGTCTCCTATCAATTTTTACTAAATATGGTAGCAAACTTTAATATAAGCTAAGAGGTAGTGAATGGGTTAAGAACTTACCTTAGTCAATGAACATAATAATCACAATGGCATAGCAAATGACCCACAAGGATCCTTTTTGCTTCCTCTACTACTCAACATCATTAATAAAAAGTACAAGATTCAGATCCTTCCACCACCATTTGCCTATTGTGTGCCTTTGAGCAAGTCACTCAGACAGTGTTCCTGGGTCATCCCTTTGTACAGTGCATTTATCTTGTCATCATACTAATTTTGTTTTTGGCTTTTTCCAGAATTCTTGAGCAAAGACGTTGGGAGGTATTTTTTATCCATATCTTTTAAAATATGTGGCTTTGTGCTATTTGTTTTGGATTATGGCCATTATATTATGTCAGATGTATGTTTTAAACATTGTATTCCTCAGAAAATGCTTGCAAATACAAAACTGTTTTTTTATTCTAATAATTTTCAATAAATGCAAAAGAGAAACATTTAAAATATGTCCTGATTTTTATGTTTTTTGTCTGTGGTTAAACTAAGTACTTCAGAGGGCAGAGAGGAGTTGAAATGCATTCCATTCTATGATTTGAAAGCAATGATCTGCGATACATTTTTGATTCATTATTTATTACCATATTCATTGACTTGTTCTCAAGCAGATATCTGAAGTGTATAGTTATGCAAGTGGCTGTAATTGATAGTGTGTGTGTATGTGTGTGTGTGTGTGTGTGTGTGTGTGTGTGTGTGTGTGTGTGTGTGTGTGTGTGTGTGTGTGTGTGTGTGTGTGTTTATGTACATGCTTTTGTGATTGTTAGAGTGTATAAATATTCAGCTCCTGCAAGCCACAATAGTTATAGTGTATAGGAAGAGACTGATTGCAGTAAACAGGGATGTCACAAAATGAGCCATGTTCTTTATGTGTAAGCCTTAGTTTCCTTGTTTGGTTATCTGTTAAAAATGCATTCATTATTTGGATATGGGTTGGATGACATGAAGACTTCAATTTTAATGTTGATGATTTAACTGTCAATACTTTTTAATTAACCTTGCTTTTTGCAGGCACACAGGTGTGAAACGCACTGTGTTTTGTTATAATAATCTGATTGTTACTTCATGCAGATGATTAAGGTTATGTGCCTCTTCTCTAGTATAGGGTTTGTTTCCCTCAGCCTTCATTTATCTACTGTGTGCCTCTGACTTGAAATAATATGCTAATAAATAATGAACCAGAAATGTATCTCCAGTCATTGCTGTCAATGACAGTGCTCATTGGCTGCCCATGAAAAGGGACATGGCATTCATTGGGCTGTTCAAACCTGTCAGCAGATGTGTTGCACATTCATTTTTTGAATTCCTGGACCGTTCACATAGAGACTAATTAGTACTTTACCATATGCTGCTTGACTATAAGTCCCAGCACATGTCTTGCAGTTTAATGGGTTGCCAAATACATTTTCAATAAATACAGGTTTCATGGGAAGAGAAGTTTACTGTTGCTCATGCTAAGTTTGGTTTTAGCATGAAACTCTCTTGTTTTATTTAACAAACAGCTGCCTCTGTTTTGCTGTAAAATTTGAACTATAAGTTTTAAATTAAAACAAAATCTCTGTGATCATTGTAAAAGTTAAAAAAAAATAGCATGCACACTGACATGTTTGAAAAGTATTTTATGGTAGTTCAGCTGTGTGTGTGTGTGGGGGGGGTAGTCCATTACCCTGTCTAGAGCCCCATTTGACCATGATCCTGCTCTGTGTGGAACCATAAGGCAGGGGCCCTTTAATGTTGGGAGAGGGGATCAAAGGAGAGGAATTAAAAAGTATTGTTTTTTTTTTTAATTTACGTCTTTTATTTTATTTTCTATTACTTTGACCTTAAGCTTGGTTTCTCAGTAGGTTTAAATTTAAATTATCTGGTAAGCAAAATTATTGAGAAGCTCTTTGGAGGATTAGAATAACCAAGAAAATATTTAGCTGCTAGTGATTTTATATACAAAATCTGAAGATGTACCATCACTAATAGCTTTTTAAGTAAATCAAATAAATCCAGCCATAACTAATAAAAGTGAAGAATTACTGAAGTAAGCTACAAGAAAAGAAATACATGAAATATTGCAGTATGACTCTTCCATCCCAGACACATTCTAAGCATTTAGTCATGCATATATTTAATTACTTTATCATCGGTCATTGTATAAACAGAATGACATGTTCCATTTTTTTAAAACTCCAGCCATTTATGCAATGATAAGGGGAATATATATGAACACTGTGAGCAATAATATAGATAAAATACAGATTGATCAGAAGTCCAAAAAAGAAATTTCTTTTTCCTACTGCTGATTCAGCAAACAGAAGTAGGAGTAAAACATTTTTAGGTATGATTTTCCTGAGGGACTTAAGTTGGTTAAGTAATACAGATTTTTAAAGCATCATGATTAAGAATACTCACCCAGCTTTATGTTTAAACTATACCCCACACACACATGCACAGTCAAACACACACACACACACACACACACACACACACACACACACACACACACACACACACACACTCTAATATGTCTCTCTTAAATCTTTTAAATCATTTTGTGGGTAAGAGGAAAAGTCTATTTTTGGAAATGTTAAGTCAGGCTTGCTCTAAAAATGAAGTGCACATTAATTCTTCCTTCTCATATCACTCAGATCTGATAAAGCAGATTAAATTTACACCTGCACCTCACTTGTTTCACCTGCTGCCTCTGTCATGGCTACAGAAACCTCCTGGGTTTCAACAAATTACTTATAAGGCATCAACTGTTATGGCTAATATAGATATCAAGCTTTTTCCTCCAAGAATAAGGGATAAATCCAGAAATAATTAGGAATAATCAGGGACACACTTTAAAATATTAATTCCTTTAACATTTGAAATAGATGCCTTTTATTCCAATAGTGCCAGTTTTAGGTGGGATTAGGAGAGCAAAATTTTGAATCAAAATCTGTGACGTCCCTGAAAATCAGACAGTTGAGAGGTATGATGACAAATGCTCACTTGCACAAACAAGACAGTTGCATTGTACAAACTTGCCATTTTTTTCAGAAACCTAGTACTTATTATACAGCAGGAACTTCTCATTGTTACATTTGTTAATGCCTGTTATGTACTTCACAGATAAAGATTCTAGTTGTCTTCTGATGTACTATGTTCTTCATCTGTAAATATGTTGTAAGTAATTTCTATGTTAAATTGTTAATCGCTATGTAATCCAATGAAACTACTGTCTGCTTATTTTACTGTGGAGCTTTCCTCCCCGAGCCTCCGCTGAAAATGGACACGCGTCCAGTCGGACACTCCCAGTCAACAAATTTAAATAAATAAATAAAATAAATAAAATTTGCTTTATATCTCTAAATAATAAAAGAAGGAAACAAAACAGAATATCAGTACCTTTGTTGTCAAAATACAGTGATATTTCCCCTCCTTTAAATGTGCAGATTCTACCTGCACTCTATAAGCCCCTAATAAAAACCCATATGTTTTTGATCTGCTTCAAAAAAGACAAAATATAAACTGGTTGCTGGATTTCTTTTTCATATATAATTTCTGTCTCAGTAGTTATAGGATGCCTTGTAGTCTATCTGCACATTTAAAATGACATACTCCTTGATTGCTGGTGATGGATTAAATAGTACAAAGCTTCTCTGATGTCCCATGCTATGCAGAAAACAAAACATTTAGGTGGCTTTTGAGTTTCATTCTGCACAAGCACATCAGACATGCAGCAGACTTGCATAGCTCACTTTAAACAGCTCAACATTCACTTAATTTAAATAGACCCTGGAATTCAATGACAATCGTGTAGGTGCCGTGCTAAGCCTACCCGATTTAAACCTGTTAGTGTGATGAGCAGCAGTGCTAAGTGAAAATGCATGCTGCTCAACATGTCTGCACATCTGCAAGAACCTTTTCATGATTAGCAATAGTGTTCATGGTCATGTAAGGTGCCGGCATGCACGACCACAGAAAGTTAACAAAATGGCTTGCTTATAGGCAAAACTCACATATGAGCATGCACTATTGCACCATAGCCCAGAAGTATTAAGGGCTACTACACTGAAAAAAATACTGAAGGATTAGAAGTGAAATGAAGACAATGAAGACACTGTGCACAAATAATATGTGTTTTATAGTGCAGAATTAATTTATTTGGAAGGGGAAGTGTGTAAATTGTACTTGCATACCACAGGCAAATGTGCTGACGAGTCAAAGAAGTATTTCTGATATAAATTCTGCAGTACTGGTGTAATAATAATTAATGTCAATGACAATCCTGCAGTTAAGCACATAAATAAAATGGAAATGTTAATAAAGGATGTGCTAGGGATATGAAGTTGCAGTGAAACAAAGCGTAGTGAAAATTTTTCATACATGTTAATAAAATGCTGAGTTAAGATAAGAGTTAGCAAGGGCAGAAGATACATTAGATGAGGATTTCAGAGACAGTTATTGTAAATGGGATGTATATACTCTGAATTTTTGCATGCAAGCCTACACCATTGCTGTATTTGCTACATCATCATGTATACACAAGACAAATAAAACTTACAGCTGTAATGTCAGGTACATCAGAAATTGACATATTTTTGCAAAAAAATGTCAGTGGCACACAGAGGAAAAGTTTTTTTTTCACCTGCGAACATGTAGTAGATGTGGAAGTGTTGTATAGTCATGTAATTGCTAAATGTTAATCTAATAACACAGAACATATATAACTGTCTAATGACAACACAGATCAAATGACATATCATGATTTCAAGTTCTCTTCTGCTGATGTGCGAACATCTCAGACATTGTTATACTAGGCATGCTCACATAGAATTAGAGGAAATAGTAACATAACAGCAATTCAACAAGAGCAACACACAAGAAAGTGTTGTAACAGAGGACTAATTACAGTTTCTGATGGTGTGGCAGATGCCATACAGTAAGAAATGTTATGTAATCCTTCAGCTGCCATTACATAGTATAGTGGGATGAAATAATTGCAGTAATAAAATAAATGTCCAGATGAAGATATGCAATGCAGAGTTAATCATCTTGGGAACAGGTGATGCCTTTGAACAATGAATGACATAATAAACATTCAATCATGCCATTTTCGATTCATACCAGGACAGATATTGGAGGGATGCATAACAGTTATGGACACCACAGAAATACACATATCGATCATGTCATGAAGAACACCCTTGAAGGGCCTACAGCAGTTTCCTATCATAATGGGTATAGATGCTCTACCCTGTAGGACAAGGCCTGAAAAAGGTGGCTCTATGACTATGTCATAACTATGGTTGTGCATAAGGCACTGCTGTTTGACACATTTGTCTGATAGACAGATGTTACCAGATTCAACCCCCTGCTTATTATAGCAGACTCTTTCCAGACCTCTGTATTGACTACATGTGCTACATCAGATAGCAGTGGAGGCATACACAAATAACTGAATTGAATGTTTGTATTAAAAAAGGAGTTACACATATAATATGAACAATCAAATTTTGTCAGAATGCTGGAAAGGAGCTATATATGTTTCTGTCCACACAACAGTGAGCAGTACAATATCAAAGCTTCTTTGATAAGAAAACTTGTTTCTATCATGTATTACACACATCACCTAGACTGCACCATAGTCTATCTGTGTAGGTATGCTATACAAGACAGTACTCAATGCATGTACCACAAGAGCACTCACAGCATGACATGCCCAAAATACCCATTTCTCTGCCATGCAATCACAACCTGTGATGATATATCATTGTGCAACATAAAAATGGACAAGAAAAACTAGATACGGTGGTATTTATGTAATTTCAGTTCATTCATATAATGTTGACCTTTCAGGAAGTGAACAAGACGCAATGTGACTCTACTAATGAAATGTGGATAAACCACAAGCACTGCAGTAGAAGTCTTAACACAACTACGACACTCCACTCATGTTAACTTCTTCATCAGATATCTGATTTGTAAGCAATCTTTTTGAGATGAAAGGGATGGTGGAGGCCTTTCCCACTATAAATGGACACATTATAACTGTGGTGGATGCCATTCATGCAGTACAGTATAAGGCTACACAATGTTAACAGACACTGAATGTGGACGTTGAACACATAAACATTTGACAACAGAAAATACATGATATTGTACAGGATGAATGCACCACAATAGAAGTGTCACTACACTTGTGAGATACATTTGCTATGTGAAGGCATTATATCATGTTATTGCTTTAAGGGATATGTGGGTCTGTAATTGCTGCAATAAGTCAACAACATGCAGAATGTTGTCTCAGTCCTTTGTGTCAGAGGATAACACTTCCTACATATGTTATGCAATGCGAATGCAATCACATGTCATTATTATTCTGAATAAAAGCATTCCTATGTGAGAAATTACCACAGCTTTTTATACATGTACACTGGAGATGTGTTTGACAGTAGTGTTAGTGACATGTACAGGAAGAATAAGACTGACACAAAGTAGTCTGGACAGTAATGGCTGGATTTGAACTAGCGACCCAAGATCCCAACCTAAACATTATCACCTGAATCACAAGCACCACACAACATGTTGAGGTACACCTAGGATAATACACATTTCAATTGATGACATTACCACTGTTAATTAGCTGGCCGTTTATGCTAAAAAGTGGTCAAAGTGCACAATAACACTGTACAGCTACATAGTATATATATTTTTGAAGAGTAGCATATACAGTATCAGGGTGAAAGACATTCTCACAGTCGGCCTCAAACATCCTGCATAAGTAGTTATGTACAAAGCACAAAATCAAAGTCATGCAACATAGGAGATTTCACACTCCAGCTGTGAGATATTGCAGTTATGGTAGCATTATGTAATCGCTGTGTGGCCAAAATGTGATTTTCCTTGGGAAGCTAGGATTTGTTAGTGTAACATTGTGATACTGTAAATCCATCTCATAACTAGAAGTGTACATAAAAGTGGTTGTAAGGCAGCTAACAGTATATGACAGCAATCACAGTCACACTATCTAAGCATAATTGGGCTCAAACCACCTACCTATCCACTTACACAATCTATATAGCAATTACCAGCAACCAGTGCCACAAGAGAATATCAAGCAAGTTGAGGCATATAGTATTCATGAAGTGATGACATCAGTAGTGTATTGCCAAGGAGATGCATCTGTTAAAATGACTTTTACAGCCATCTGGTGTTGTAAAACTTGCAACTGCAAATGGGTGTAAACCAATCCTGAATCAATTTACTGTCACACACACACACTTGTGGAAGTTAAGCATGGCTATAGGCAAACCTCCTACATATCTATTTATACATTCTAGAAAATTGTGTAAGAAATGCAAGCACCACAGGAAAAGTCTGACATTTAAAGTGCAACAGTTCAGTTTAGAAAGAATGACATCATCAGTGTGTTGCACTAGGGCTGTAAGCATAGAATATAATATTGTAATTGTGTGTTCCTTATTGCTGCCCCACAAACCATATATCATTTGAAAAAAAGGAGTCCCCCACACTTCAAATTTTTTCCATCACGTTCATTCTAAAAACATAAAGTTGATATATTTTAGATGGAAACTTGTACTCAGTAGACTACAAACAGTATGCCTAGCTACACCATTAGGTTTAAAGATGTTATAATTGTGAAGGGTGAGATCAGGGTATATTGGAGTCATCTAGTAGTTTAAAACTTTTATCCAGAATAGAAGTTGATTGTGCACTTGCTCACCTAACTGTAAACACCCTTACTCTCTCTCTCTCTCACACACACACACACACACACACACACACACACACACACACACACACACAAAAAAACTTCCCCATATTGAACACAGAACCTCCAACCTAAGTACACAATGTGAAACCTGGTTCAAAGCTGCAGATAGCACCCCAGCCATACCAGGTTACTTATCTTATCATACACTCAGACTCCAAACCATGGATATATATATATATATATATATATATATATATATATATATATATATATATATATATATATATATATATATAAAAGACATAAACACCTCCTAGCTGGTCAAACAGTATGATGCATGGGAGACAATCCAGGTGCAGTTAACTATTGACAAGACCCCTATTCAAATTATAGCTAGCTACAGGACCCCAACTTTGACTCAAGGTGACCACTCCACCTCTCTGGGCCTCTTCAAATCTATCAAGATTTAACCCTTTTACCCTGATTCTGGATGACTTTAACTTATCCAGCCATATATTGGAAGAACTACTCATGCCAAAACACAAATGCCCAGAGATTCCTTGATTTTATCAATGCAAATGCCTTGGACCCCCACAAGAGGTGATAATATCTTGGACTTGGTATTAACCAGCATGGGTAAACACAGTGACAACCCTACAGTGTCATTCTCCCTGATACGATCCAACCACAAAGTGGTCACTTTCAAAGTCACAATGTCCCCGACCCCCCCCCCCCCTACAGCTAGGGTTAAACAAAAAACTTCTCTAAACCTGATTACAACCTCCTGAGGGAAGATATAAACAGCTTCACAGCTCCATCCCCCTCTATAGGAATTGGCACATATGTCCAAACCTACACCAAAATACTATAAGAGCATTTATATAGCTGCATGGAATCAGGAATACCTGACAGGAGAAAATCCTCCCCGTCAAGAAAGGGTAAACCTGTCTGGTGGACATCTGAAATAAACTCTATAATAAAAGGAAATAATTGAGGTTCAGGACCAAGAAGGAGCAGGTGCCTTATTGGAAACAATTTCTCCATAGCCTGAAGAAGCAAATAAGAGCACTAGTGAAATCCTCCAAAGGAAACTTCGAGTCCAAACTGGCCACATCTACTAAAGACAATCATAGGGCCTTCTTCATATATGTGAAGCTCACAACTCAGGAAATATTGTAGCCACCCTTCTCATCGGCCTTTCTAAGGCATTCAACACAATTTCCCATAGCCTACTTTTGTCTAAACTCTCTCAACTCAATCTCTCCTCCTCTTCCACCAATTGGTTATCCAGTTACCTCTCAAATAGGCAGCAAGCAGTAAAATGGAATAACTGCACCTCTTCTTACCTTAACACTCTGACAGGTGTCCCCCAAGGCTCTATCCTGGGACCTTTACTATTTAACATCTTCATTAATGACTTTCATCACTGTATCCCAAACACTAAACTAGTCCAATATGCAGATGATTTTTATTTCATCTGCTCAGCTGACTCTTTCCCCAGACTCATGCATCAAACACAAGTCACCTTTAACAGCACTCTCTAGAGACATGGATGCTTAATAATCACCTTGCTCCGAATGCATCTAAAACTAAAATTATGACCTTTACCCCATCTAAGAATACCAAATTAGACAAACATTCCTTCTCCATACTAAGCCAAAACATGACCTCTATTGACATAGTTCCCTACACTAAGCTCCTTGGTGTTCACATTGATGAGTAACTAAAGTCTGACATTCACCTTCAAACCAACATAAAGAAAACCCACCAGAAGCTTGGAATGCTTTATTGTCATAATCTCTTCCTAACCCTTTCATCCAAGCTTTCCCTCTCTAACACCTACCTCCTTCCCTCCCTCACCTATGGTGCCCCTTAAACTGGCAAACTGTTACAATGAAATTGCAAAGTTTGTCACCAGTTCCAAGTCCTCCTCCCACCATTGTGTCACCTTACACTTCCTGAATTAGCTGGAACTCCCCAACTATCTCCTGTATGTTCAGCTCTCTACTGTTCACAAGCTCATCTTTAAGCCAGCACAATGTCCCTCTGTCATACATACTTACTTTACATCTCCCTGATCAATCCCTTAGGTCCAAAATCAGAATCTCCTCAAAGTTTACAAACCCTTACATACTCCTGGGTAACTTCTTCTGTCATTTTTCCCTAGCACGTAAATGGAATTCACTGCCACCCCATATCCGAACCACCCAGAACCTCTCCACTTTCAAGACTCTACTCCACTCCCATCTCTCTTCTACTTGGGAATGCTCCTGCTCCCATCCCTCCTAATCTTCTCCATCTCCCCTCATTTCCCCTAACCCATAACTCTATTCATACAAGACCTCTTTCCTCCTTCACTTCCCTTTGACTACCTTTTATTCCCTTCTATCCCTTACACATCATAAGTATTTCTTATCCACCCAAAATTCAATTCTCACAATCTCAGGTTGTTCAGAACCTATTATCATTGTGAACTATAATGACACTGTGACACTGCTTACTATACATAAACTTGATTTTGTAAATATTAGACTAGAGCAGTAGATCAGAGATTTATAACACATTGTACAACTTCTGATGATCCTGCTTATACAATCCCTTTGTATAAATTCTATATTACCTCACAGTGATTCGTATTGAGGCTAAATTGATTTTTGTTTTGTTTGATATTAATTCTATTGATTTTATTGATTATATTAATTTTTGTTGTGTTTGATATGTCCGTACATGGAAATTTTCTCCCTAGGCCTCCATTGAAAGAGGGCTCATTTCAGCCCATTGGACTCTCCCGGTTAACAAACTGCAAATAAATAACTAAATAAATAACCAAAAAATAAATAAATAAAATGTCTGCACTCTCAAAGGAAGCACTCAGATCTGCTCAGAACTGGTGGTCAAGGACAAAGCATACACAAACTCTGTAGATATATCCAACCTGCTGGCAGACAGGTTCAGTGAAAACTTCACCCCTCTGTTCCCCCATCAGTAAATCAGGATATCCCCAGCACCTGCCCCCTCTACTTATCTCTTGGGAGCAAGTCATCACTGCACTCTCAAATGCAAAAAATATAGCCTCCATGGGACCTGATAGCATCCCAGGCTACATCCTACATGAACTCAGGCAAGAACTTGCAGCAGCATTAGGAACCCTATTCAACCAAAGCCTGAGTATTGACTTCATCTCTGCTGAGTGGAGGAAAGCCACTGTAATTCCTTTGCACAAAGGTGGAGCATCCACCAATCCAGGAAATAATAGACCCATCAGCCTAACTAGCCTGATCTGCAAGGCCAAAGGACAGATTATCATGGACCTCAATAACAAGGACATTGGCAACAAAAAAACACTATATCTCACATAGTTTGGTTTCTTCAAGTGGAGGTCACGCCTGTTAAATTTGGTCAACATCTTTGAGACAGTCACCAAAGCCATGGATGAGAGGAAGATGGTGCACACCACCTACCTTGACCTGGCAAAAGACTTTGATACTATTCTCCACTCAGGTATAGTACATAAACTCTCTCAACTAAGCATCAACCTATATGTTACCAGATGGGTAGTAAATTGGCTCACTGTTAGAACCCACCTAGTCAAAATAGGGGAAGCCACCTCAAGCAGTAGATCTGTAAAACATGGTGTACCCCAGGGAACAGTTTTGGGGCCTCTTTGTTTGGGATATACTTTTCTGAAGTGCAGGCCAAAACCAGTGGGCTATGTTTAACCAAATTTGCAGATGACTGCAAGTTGGGGGCTGTCATCAATTCCCCTATTGATGTGGACATCCTCCAAGAGTGTCTCAAACAAACAAATGACTGATGCCAGAAACATGGCCTTAAGCTGAATGCCAAAAATGCATCATCATCATCCCCTTTGGGGAAAGTGACATCCCCTCACATTAATAACAAGGTCCTAAGCACAAAATCAGTTGCAAAGTACTTGGGCACCCAGGTTGATAGCAAACTGACTTTTGACCACCATATTGCCTCCATTGTACAGAAAGCTTTCTACATGACCCACCTCATTAGAAAGAGTATCTCATCCTGGGCCAAAGAGGTCATAACATCCCTGTATTCTTCCCTTATAAGACCCATTATTGAGTACAATGCCCCCTTTGGCATGTACATCACAAAGTACCTGCAGCAGCTGGAGACACAACTGAGTTTCCTCACCAAGAGAATCTATGGCCTCAAACATCTACCCTACATGGATAGACTGTCCCTCTGCTCAGTCTCATACAGACTACTCAGAGGTGACCTCTGTCTGACATAAAAAGCTATCTCAGAACCCCACCTTGATGGGACTGTTGTATATACGCAAGTCAATCTCCACTTGAGTAACCCGCATTCACAACCTCAACCTGGTCTGCGACATCAATAAGACTTGTTGGCGGGACAGATTTGTGCTCCAGATACTCCCTCTTCTGTGTAATAGACTCACTCTCCATGTCAATCAGATTATTTCACTAACCCTTTTAAGTGCAATATGAATAACTGGATGCAGAACAGAAAAATACAACCTTGGGATTCCATCTGTGTCCCTGCTGGATAGGGGCATTGGTTGCTGACTTGTCAGAACATGGGCTAAATTCTTGGCTAGGCTTGTAAGGGCTTCAGGGCCAATAGCCTAGTAACGTCCTATGATCCTATGACCCTATGTAGAAACCATTGTATTAATCACAACCATCACAGGATAAGTCTGACTCTTAAAAGGAGAGAAAGAGTGAACTTTTCTTTGGATGACCTCATCAGTGTGTTTCATAAAGGATGTTTCAGTAAAAAGTGGGATAAGGGAGCTGTGTGTAGAGTTTACCTAACTAGTTACACAACCTAGAGAGCACTATATTAGTTACAAATACCACAGGGGAAGTTGGAATCTTATGGGGAGAGAGTGTACATTTGTCAGGGCTTCATCTGTGTGCTTCATATAGGATGTTTCAATAAAAAGTGGGATACGGGCATTATGACAAGAGTTAATTGTATTTTTTCTCAGGGGATGTAGACAGAACAGCAAGTAATATACACACATCTCACACATATATAAGTTTCCAATGTTATCCACTGAACCTCCTACCTATCTAGTTACACATTCTTAAGAACGCACTGTATTACTTGCAAAGGTCACAGGGTAGGTCTGTCTCTTAAGGGTAGATCGTGTACTTTTTGTCAGGATTACTTCATCAGTGTTTTTCATAGAGGATGTTTCATTAAAAAGTATGATAAGTGAGCTGTCTGAAGAATTAAATGTATTCTTTTCAGAAAAGTGGATACAACACAAAGTATTACAAACACATATGTTTCCAGTGCTAGGCACTGAAATTCATACATATCTAATTATACAATCTAGAGAGTACTGTATTAGTCATACATAACACAGGAGATATCAGACTCTTAAGGACAGATAGACCACTTTTTATCAGGATGACCTCATCAATCTGTGTCATAGAAGATGTTTCAATAAAAAGTGGCATAAAGGAGCTGTGTGAAGAGTTAAATGTATTCTTCCCAGGGGAAGGGTATACAGCATCAAGTGTTACACATTCTCTTTTTCTTACACACACACACACACACACACACACACACACACACACACACACACACACACACACACACACACACACACACACACACACACTTTTCCCATGTCAAGCATCCAACATCCTGAATATCTATTTATAGTCTAGAAAGCATTACATTAGTTGCAAGCACCACTGGAGAAGACTGACATTAATAATGTGAAATCTGACATCTGAACTTTTTGAAAATCCAGTGTTTGGAACAGATGGTACTGTGCATCACATTTTGTGCAACAAATATATATGTATGCACAGGACAATATAACATCACTATGATTGTCACATGTAATTGCATACTTAATCGACTAAAATTTAGATAATGTCCTTCATGTACATTGCATTAATGTGAGGGACATTGACATACATTATGGGATGCCATAGACATTTGCTGTTGCACACTAGTGGATTTTCAATTAAACTTTCCATCAACATCATTTCAGGATGATTGCGTATTTGTATTGTCTCTTATTTGCACTATGTACCTTGCCATGACAGACATGAAAGCCATGCATAGGGGAGTGCACTGCAGAATAACTGTGATGAATTGATACTGTAGAGCAGACATACATTACATGACTGAATTGAGTCAACATCATTCTGAAATCAAAAATCACCTCGATTTGAACCTTTAGAGCATTCCAAGAAAAAACATTCATTTTTTTGTATAATTCTCTTTATTGAAACTTTTCAGCAAATAGATACAACACTGAACATCAAATACAATACAGAAAGCGAACAGAAAATACAATACTCATACAATAAAATCAAAACTATATACATAAACTACAATGCCCAATGGCTTATTCTATCCATATCTTACATCATGATGGAGAGAAAAGCATGTTGTCCGAGAACCAAAAGAAAGAAAATAAGTTGAGAAATTCAATTAAATATAATTCATCATCATTTGTCATTTGAGAATAGATTCAGACATAATACTCCACCATTCTTTAGTAACTGATTTATGCTTGATATTGTGGAACAGGTATTTGTGAGCCCTGAGAAGTTTAATAGCTATGTGCTTGAAGCCTTCCGTGTCTACTTCTCCAATTTAGGGAAATGTAATATTTAATTAACATAAAAATAGGGATCAAAATCTTACATTTCCTCTTGGATAAGCCCGGTGGTGGGATGTGTATAATGGTAAATTCCCATAAAGGGTAGATTTTTCATAGCCAATTTTCTCAAGTATCACTCTCAGGGCACACCACAGCTTATATGAACATTTGCAACTCCAGAACAAATGGATAATATCCGCAGTTTGGTTGGAGCAATAACTGCAATTAGGGGATAGATCAGGATATCGCTTACTCAGAACTTCAGGGGTAAAATATGTGTTGTTCAAAATCATTAGCTGAGTATATTTCAACTTATTGAGAGGAATCGCTTTAGAGCTTCGTTTTATAGCCTGAGCTATTAAGTTTTGTGTTATGGCTGGATTAATATTTAACCAGAATTTTGAGACATTGATCTCGTTCTGGAACCTGATTGCCATGGTAAGCTTGTATGTGTTTGAGGTTATCCCTTTATTACTGAGCAGGAGTTTCTTTAACGTTTTACATATTGAAATATCTTTGTCTGAGACCAAGGGGTGGTCTAAGTATTTACTACTCAACTCCCTAACCTGTCGTAGAATAGACAGGTACTTCTTGGGCAAGTTCAGACTGACTCTTAGGTTAGAAATTGTCTGATGTCTATAGGGGAAAAAAATCAGAGATAGAAGTATTCAAAAGGAGAGGATATTGCACCAAGTTTAACATGCACCCATTTAGTTGAAGGTTGGGGTTGAGGTGAAGTGGCTGTAAAGTTATGAAGGAATGGAATAGCTTCAGAGATTTGAGTAGGGCCTGAAGAGATTTTATGCTATATAATAGACCTTTTGTAAGTTTCAGTCTGCCTAAATTTGCATCCTCCAGAACATGGAGCGCAATAGGACAACATTTTAGTGATTTGATATAGTTGTTACCCAGAATCACCCATGTTGCGGCCCACTTATTATTGTCTTTGTGATAAGACGCTATCTTTAAGACTCTACTGGCGTTAATTATCTCATAGTAGGTTTTAAAGTCGGGTAGACCTAGACCACCCTGTTCTTTAGGATAAATGAGTTCTGCATAGCTAATCCTGACCAATTTGGGGGCCCACACGAACTTAGAGATAGAAGATATAATTTTTTTAAAGAAATTGTTATGTAAGATACTTGTGGTTGCATGAAACAGATATAAGAGTCTAAGAAGAATGCTCATCTTAATCACTGTGGTTCTGGCTAAGAAAGGGATCTTAAGCATAGACCATCTATTGATATCACTTTGAATCTTTGACCAATATCTAATCATGTTGTCCTGAAAGTGCTTATGGTTACCTTGGGAGAATTGAATACCTAAATAATGAAGCTGTTCTTTTGATTTGATCTCTGATTTTAAAGTTATGTTACGTATTCTAGCGTGAATGTTCAAAGGGAATATTAATGATTTTTCACTATTGAGTTTGTAGTTCACTAATTTGGAAAAAGTATAAATTGCAGATAAAAGTTTTTTTGGGTCCGAGTCCGGAAGGGTGAAGTATATATTAAGGTCATCAGCATATGCCGATAGGGGGATCTTTAAGTTATAAATACTAGGTGGATGGAAGAAAGTGGCTTGTTTGATGAGCATAAATAAAGGTTCCATATATAGATTAAATAAGAGAGAAGAGAGGGGGCAGCCCTGTCTGACCCCGTTGACCATGTTGATTCTATTAGAAG